>NC_057807.1:577600656-577605084 GCF_018294505.1 Triticum aestivum | reverse complement strand
GGGGGAGAGGGTTCCGGGGAGAGGATAAGGACGCGGGAGAGAGGGAGAGGGAGAGGGGGTCGGGGACTGCGTGGCGTCGCGGGAGGGACCAGGGGAGGAGGAGGCAGCCAGGCAGGGAGGAGGTGGCCGGGGCGCGTGGCCGCGCGCGCCGGGCGCGTGCCCGTCCTCCTGGCAGAGGAGGAAGGCGACAGGGGAGGGAGGCGGCGGTGGGCTGGGCCAGCGGGAGGAGCTGGCCAGCTGGGACGGCTACAGGTAAGTGGCCCAGGTAGGCTTCTGTTCTTTTTATTTTTTTCTTCTGTTTTGTTTATTTAATTTATTTTGCCACTGTTTTGAATTTAAAATAATTCAAACAATGCCAAAAACTCCTCTGAATATTTTATATTGCTAAATGGACTTTTCCAAAAGCTTATAAAATATATCAGGGGTATTTGAAATTATATTCTAATTATATGAATATAATTCAAATTCAAATAGCTAATGAATTAAATCCAAAGTCCCAAAAATAAATCCTTAAAAATGTTCAATATTTTGGTTGGGACCAGAACCCTTACCAAAAATTATCAAACATTTAAGAAGAGCATTTTGGAGCAATGAATGAGATTTCTAGGGTTTTTGCCCCTCTTTTATTTAAGTTTTTGAGGCTTCCAAAATTCCTCAGTTCAAGTTTCGAAAATTTAAACATGATGCACACATGAGCTAGCCTAGAGCACTACCAGCAGCTAGGGATGTGACAAAACGGCCTATATTGCAGGATGGCAGGCACACCATCTTCACCAACTCGTCTATACTGTGTTAGAAAAAACTCTGTTTTTTATAATTATATATGTTATATATATTCCCCTTGATTTTTCTTATGTATAAAGCTGTGATATAAAAGATTTTTATATTTCTTTACAGAGGGAGTATCTCTCAGTCAAAAATATATTTATGTGTAACTAGTTACTCCTGTCTTTCTAATTCCTTTCGCTGATATGTGGGGCATCCGGCGACGGGGTCCACTTGCCATATGCACCAAATTAGAGTGCAGAACTGCACGGTAGACACACCCCGGTCATAGCACCGCAGTAATGCCCAATGAGTCGTCAAATCACAAACCCCCCACCTTTCCAGCTTTAGCAGTAAGCTGGATGGACGAAGCGACAATATTTCACTGGGCCTGAATCCCCTTCTCCCTCGTCTGCTTGTTCAGAGAAAACCCCCTCTCGGCGATTGCATAGGGTTTTCTCGTGGAGAACCAGGTACGAATTCCTCATCCATCCCCGATAAATCCAAGTCCCTTGGTCGCGTGTAATCCTAGGATGGCAGCCGCCGCCGTTGATGCATTTTTCTTCCTACTGAATCTAGTGTGTTTCATTTGCAATGCCCAAAGAGCGAGGACCCTACAGGTTTCTGCGCCCTCGCCGAGATGCCACACTTGTTCCTTCCCATCCTAACACAGGATTTTAAAACACGCACGGTATGTTCCTAGAATCCTCTTTTCTATCCGGGAGGATGGGGTTTTTTGAACATGCTGTTGACTAATTTGGAAATTTGGATTGCTATATTTGGATAAAAGGTACTAGTATGATGGTCAACACTTACGTGAAGGAGGAAACTATTTCTAGATTTGGATAGGGAATACATTGTGTTCTCATATTATTTTTCCTGCAATGCATTACTTGCTCTGCCAGAACACATGTACTCAAGATGCTTGGCCTTGCCATAACTGAATACACCAGTTACTGGTCACAATGAAGACAGGCCATAGATATTAGTTCCGAGTTGGGTTCAGGAACCAAGAAGATCGCTGCTTTTTTTATGGCTGAACTTGGATAAACTTTCTCAAGTGTTACAGATTGCAAGTTGGCGCATGAATTGTGATGGAAATAGCAGAACCTGGTCACATCTTCACTATGATCTTCCACCCCGACGTCATTCAAATTGTTCATCCATGTTAGTATTGTATCTGGTTCTTGCTTGTTGCCTCCGTTACTTCTTAATCGACATATTCTGTCTAACTAATCACAATTTAACTTTAGAAGTAGCAACGAATCTCTCACAAAGATGCTACTTCTAACTAATATTTTCTTATAATTGGTGGCACGTGTAGGTTTTTTCAGAGTTAAGCAGGCTGCTCGTTTGTTATTCTATAAGAACTCGGCTACTACTGATGGCACTGAAGTTGACTGGGACGACATCCACAAGTTCCTACACTTTATTGATCGTCTTGAGGTCCTTGTGGGGCATTTCAATGGTGGAAGGCCACGTGGGATATGTGTGCCACTGTTGCACTCATTGAACAGGTCCAACTGTGTCGAGAAACTTATGGTATGAGCTTTTTTCTGTTATATATGTTGTTCATAAACTATTGCTTATACACAGTTTTACATCTGTGATCTTCTTGAAACAGAAACTGCCCAGTTCTATTGTTCCTACACAGATGCCTGACCATGGTCGGCTCAGACTTGCGCTTGGTCACAACATGATGTTTATGTCGACATACTCCATTCCCCTTGGAGGTGAAAATATACTTATTCATGGGTGGTCTCAAATAATGAAGGCTCGTCCATCTTGGAGAATAGGACAGAAGATTATGTTCCTGCTTTTCCATAGCTCTAAAGTGAATATCCTTTTTATTGTCCACATTGTGAGATGATGCCGCTTTCAGAAGGTTGTGGATGCGCGGGGTGGCGCCTGGGCCTTGTCCTGGGGCTTGGCAGCCTCACCCTTGGTTAACTGTAGGCAAAGTAGCATTGTTCGAGGCGTGCTTTGTATGGTTGAACCTGTATAAGTACTCATACTGCTTCCAGCTATGGTTGTTAAGTGCCCCTGCTGGTTTCAGTTAAGGTTGTTAAGTACCCCTGTTGCTTTTACAGTCTGTTGTGCTTCTTTAGTCCTATCTTCCTCCAGCCGCCAAAACCAAACCAGCACCGGCGGGGCCGCCTGCTTCTGCCTCCCATGGCTGGATGCGCCTCAGCGCACGCATCATCGCCCCACCATCTCCTAAATCATTAACGCCGACGTCCGAGGCCTCACCGTCATCCTCTGCGCGCTTTGGTGCGCTCGCTGCGGCGCTGCCCTCTCGCGTTGTCAACATGGTCAACAAACAACAGGAATCGACAGAAGTACATGGAGAGGATGACAGTAGGGGCCCACCATGTCAGCGTATGGGAAAAGAAAATGCTTCCTCCTAGTGGTTTCCTGACATCTGTGACCCACGACATTGTGAGCGTATATAGCCAATAGACAAGAGAACAACACAAGATGGGCTGACACCTGGGACGTAGTTGCTCGAGCAATTTTTTTTCTTATTGTTTAGACGGAGCAGGGTTTCAACTAGGTTGTGCCCCGTCTAGCCCAGGCTTATATTTTATGTTCACCATATGACCAGCCCAGCTATATTTTCTTTGTGAAAATGAGCCCAGTTTATTTTTTTTGAAGAATACCCAATACATGCCTACTTATTTTTCTACGCCCTGATGGGCTGCAACTCTTTCAAGACGCCTGCAAATCTTGAAAGTAATATGAAATGGGTTTTAAATATAAAAACAGATGACAAATTGGCAATTACTTTATAATTTCTGAAGTTTCTCACATTTTTAGATTCCTATTTCACTGGGCTTTAACCTAATTTAAATATATCTTCAAAGTACTTTAAATCTGGCTCGACATTTCGGTAATAAAAATAGTTTGGAACCCCCAAAAATATGCAAAATTTCGTTTAAATTTTAACCCTGGCCCTGGCCAACAAAAAACCAGACTGCAATAAATTTCATAAGAAGTTGCAATGAGCTATGTATAAATTATTAAAAAAGAGGGAATGGTCTGACTTGTGGGCCTATTAAGTTGACGCATATGCAAGATTTTTTTAGTTATTATATACGTCAACAAACGATTCTAGCAGACATAACCGTTGGATGTCAATCCAACGGCCATCGTGTTCCTTCAATCTCTGATCTTCTTGCTTCAGCCGCCAAATCCAGCGCCGGCGGGGCCGCCTGCTCCCGCCTCCCGTGGCCGGCTGTGCTGCCGCGCAGGACTCACTGCCCCTCTACTCACCCACACCCACTGTTATTCTGCGGGGATGGCAGCCTCACACCACGGCCGAACCAGTGAACCCTCATACTCCTCTCTGTGCGGGCTTCCTCTGCCGCGTCTTCCCCGGCTCCATGTTGTCCCCTTCCTATGCTTCGCCTCGTCCACCGCCCTGGTGCTCTCGGCGCGACGTGGTCAACGTGGCCAAGGAACGACTTCCATCTGAAGAGTACTGTATGTGGAGAGGCCGACAGCTAGGTCCACGGCGGCCGCAAGGAAGTGTCTCCTTATTACACGCAAAATAATTATTCCTCCACCTGATAGCCGGGACCCACCGGACGGGCCACCGTATTTCACAAAAAAAAATCCCCCTGACTGCTTGGACCCACCAGCTACATCTTCGCACGCAAAGAA
>NC_057807.1:577593512-577600422 GCF_018294505.1 Triticum aestivum | reverse complement strand
TAGCTACATCTTCGCATGCAAGGAAGTGCGTCCGCGCAAGAAAAACGATTTGCCCCCTGACTGATGGGACCCACCGATGACATCTTCGCACGCAAGGAAGTGCCTAACAGTCGGGACTCACGTGGTCGAAGCGTACGTAGCATTGTCACTCTGGTCGCGAACGTGTACGTACATAGTGGTCGATGTAGAGGCGAGCACGTGTCATAGTAGAGGCGCACATAGCATGTACACGTACGTACAACGGCCAGGGTGCAAGAAATAAAATACGGCCACATACATACATACGGGTGGGGTGTCGAACGCCTACTCGCGCAAACGTACGGCCAGGGTCGTGTACATGGCTGGGTCGGAATAGAGAAACTACGTCGTGGTCATGTTCATGCGGAGCCAACCGGCTGGATCAGAACGGAATGCGTCGCTGTGTTCATCAGGAGGGCTTGGACGGAGCAGCCGATGGAAATGAGGCATGGCGCATCGTAGAACGGAGGAAAATGCCTTGTGTTCGACCGGCCATGGAAGAAACGGTATCCTGTTCATCGGGAGGGGTCTGGCGTACCGCAAAACGGAGGAAACAAACTTCTATTGGACCTTCTGTCGGCGTCAAAACCGGTGGATCTCGGGTAGGGGGTCCCGAACTGTGCGTCTAAGGCTGATGGTAACAGGAGGCGGGGGACACGATTTTTACCCAGGTTCGGGCCCTCTCTATGGAGGTAATACCCTACTTCCTGCTTGATCGATCTTGATGAATATGAGTACTACCAGAGTTGATCTATCACGAGATCGTAATGGCTAAACCCTAGAAGTCTAGCTTATATGATTATGATTGTGTGTGCCTCTACGGACTAAACCCTCCTGTTTATATAGACAACGGAGGGGATTAGGGTTGTACAAAGTCGGTTACAGAGAAAGGAATCTACATATCCATATCGCCAAGCTTGCTTTCCACGTCAAGGAGAGTCCCATCCAGACACGGAAGGAAGCCTTCTATCTTGCATCTTCATAGCCCAACAGTCCGGCCCATGTTAATAGTCCAGCCGTCCGAGGACCCCTTAATCCAGGACTCCCTCAGTAGCCCCTAAACCAGGCTTCAATGACGAGGTGTACGACACGCAGACTGTCTTCGGCATTGCAAGGCGGGTTCCTTCTCCGAATACTCCAAAATAGTGTTCGAACACAGAAAACGTGTCCGGCTTTGCAAAACAAATTTCACGCACAACCGTAGAGAGTATAATATTTCACGAGTCTAATCCGCTGAAAACTTTTCGTAGCATGACATCACGCCACCGCCCAGTCATTATTCTAACCACTTTTTAGCCTGCCGCTCCATATTTTGAGATGCGGTTTTATTGGCATGTCTTGTCAAAGCAGAGATCATGTCCCCTTATTGTGGGATTCTCCTCAATACAGGCATGGGTAACGTAACCGTTCCACCTACACGACCCTTGGGGAATAGGCGAGTTTTAAGGCGAGTGGGGAGGCGCTTGATATTCACTGCCTTTATAAAGAGATAAGGATCCACCATTTTCACCCATGCCTTCTCTTTCTCTGGCCATCTATTCTCGAGCTCCAGCTCTCATCCTTTTTGCCCAAAGAAAGCATTCCAACCATGTTTGGATCCGGAGCACAGGGCAAGTGGATGGCCTCCTCCATCAAGGAGAAGGACATTACGATGCTCCGGGAGGCCAGGTACTTTGCTAAGGAAATCGCCCATCGGCTTCCGGCCGAGGGACAGATTGTACCCACCCCGGAGCCCCATGAGAGGGTGGTGTTCATCTCCCACTTCGCCCGTGGGCTGGGATTCCTTCTCCACCCTTCGTCCGCGGACTCAGGTTCTACTACGGGCTGGACTTCTATGATCTGGCCCCCAACTCCATCCTCAACATCTCGGCATTTATTGTTGTGTGCAAGGCCTTCCTCCGCATCCCACCTCACTTCCACTAGTAGAAAACCACCCATTAGTCCCGGTTTGTAAGGGCCTTTAGTCCCGGTTCATGAACCGGGACTAATGGGTCGTTACTAATACCTCCACCCATTAGTCCCGGTTCAATCCAGAACCGGGACCAATGTGCCTCCACGTGGCTCTGTGCACCCACCCCAGTCAGGGGGCCTTTGGTCCCGGTTGGTGGCACCAACCTGGACCAAAATGCATCCACGCGTCAGCATTCCAGTTGCTGTGGTTTTTGTGTTTTTTTTGAAAGGAGGGGAGGTTGGGGGTTTTGGGGGGTTAATTTAATTAGGTGTTTCATATATTGTGTTAGCTAGCTAATTAATAGAGAGAAGTGTCCTCTCTTATGTCCGTGCTTGGACGCTACGTACTATATATACATAAGTGATCGAGAGAACCATTCAGTACAGAAGTTCGTCATGCATACCGAGAGAAGTGATCGATCGACCTCTCCTTCTCCGAGAGGTTGGTCGAACAACAAGTTTTTGTATCATGTATCCGACGCTACTGGCTACATACATGTACAATATGTATAAGATCTCTTATAATTACAAACCCCTAGCTAGCATTTCAAATCAATTTCCACATGGTATTCTCCGGTTTTACTAATGACGTGGTCAAGAAAGAATCCTGCCAATTCCTCTTGAATTGCTTTCATGCGATCTGGTTCTAGGAGTTCATTCCGCATCTGCCACGTCTAATTTGAAGAAGGGGGTTAATTAATACATATATATGAATGAAACTCAACAGAAATGATGGTGTAATAAAATGAAATTGTGAATATTATTGCTTACGCACTTCATATTGTCTTTGAGAGTAGCCCCACTTGTTTTTCAAAGTCGCGGTGTGGATGAACTTGCACACGTAGTATCCACAGAAATCATTCCCTTCCTCCTGCCACAAGCACTTTACGAGAAATAGAGGTCAATCAAACTAATAATGAAGCATTATAAATGGCATTGATGAAAGTATAGCTATATATAGAATCAACGGGCCAGAGATGCGCGCAACTAGCTAGCCAGTAGTACTTACTTTCGGGTATGTATATCGCAGCTCCTTCGGCAGTCCCGGAGCTTCTGCGGTGAACTGTTTCCAAACCCTGCAAGACAAAGAAAATAATTATTATTACTTGAGATATCAGGAAATGAACAAAAAGTTACCGATATGGTGCGATAATTATGATCGATTGAACTTACTTGCTGAGCATTTCAGTCATGTCCGCATAGGTTTTGGGATCTTTCCGTCTCGAGTCTAAGACGGTTACTAGTCCACGCTCAAGCTTAATCTCCAGAAGAATATAGTGGTACCTGCGCACGCATGCATAACTCATCAATTACATTACTATAACCTCGCTTGAGTAATAAGGGAAACCGAATATGCACACGAGAGTAACACTCACGGGCCGTTGTAAGGAAAGAGTATGGTATCTTTGTTTTGATTTTTTATCAACGATCGTAGCAAGTTGTCCTCGGCCTCTTTGACGTTCTTTTTAACCAGAAATACATCTATGATATTTGTGTTAATGAACCCAATATCATAAATTTCTTGTTTTTTGCACTCGACGATCTTCAATCTGCATAATATATTGAGGATAATTAATTATAAATACATGCATGCAATGAAAGAGCCGAGCTATATATAGAGACTTAATGATAGAAATAGTACTTACAGACAGTAGCAAAAGACCATTAATTTATCGACGGCCTTTTGATTGAAGAACTCGAAGAACTCCTCAAATGGAATAGTCAACAGATCATTTGCAACGAGATCGTGCTCCTCTTTAATATGCAGATACAAAGCATTCTTACCATCAGACTCTCTGCAGGTTTCCATGTACCAATTATGGAATCTTCGCATCATTGTTGTCAGAGATTTTTCATCTTTGACGAGAGGCTTCCCGTACTCGTATCTGTGTCCGTCCACCTTCAAGAAATCAGGAAGTGCATCGTCAGGCAGGTAATCGTCAAGATTGCCATAACTGGCCACCGTCCCCGGAGCATTAGACACATTGAGCGGGGGGCACGATTGTTGTGCTTGTTCGCCGAGCTGGGCAATTTTTTCCCCTTTGCTCGTTGTTTTGACCTTTTAGCACTGACAGTAGTTCCCGACCACTGGGCTTGGAGATATGTCTGTTCAGTAATGCGCTCATAGTTGGTTCTCGGCGGAGACTTTGGTGGTTTCCTTAGGGCATCGATAGTGCGCTTTGCTTTCACCGGATCTACCTTATCCTCCGGAGGTGGATGTCTCTTTGCTTTCACCCCTTCAAAGAACTCCTTCACGTGGGCCTGCACAATCGTATCGTTTTCCTCCTCGGACCTCTCGTACGGTAACTTCTCTACAGGCTTGAGAGATGATGGACCATATTTGTATTGCCTTCCGCCTCTGGTTGTGCTGCAAGACACCGGAGCAGACGGAGCGGCTGCGGCGTCTATCTTCTTTCGTGCTTGCTTACGAGGCGGAGGAGAAGGAGTAAGATGCGCCGGAGCAGCCGGGGCGGCGGCGGGTCTCTTCCGACCTTGCTGGCGAGGCGGAGAAGGAGGATGCTGCTGGCTGCTCGGGAGCGCCGGCGCAGGCGGAGAAGGAGGCAGAGTGCCACCATGCGCCGGAGAAGGAGGTGGAGTGCCGCCACGCGTGCCCTGATCGTCACTCACTGGAGGAGGAGGCGATGGAGGAGGTGGAGTGCCCTGACTCGCCGGAGCAGGAGGAGGAGGTGGAGGCGTCCAGTTCAGAAGGTTGATGAGCTCCTTCTTCCATAGGCATGGAGTCTTCAGAGGAGAACCCAGCCTAGTCTCCCCTTCACCGGTAGGGTGGTCAAGCACGAGGTCCTCAAATCCCTCCGTTATTTCATCCACCATCACCTTAGCATATCCTTTTGGAATCGGCTGGCAGTGATAAGTTGTGCCGGGTCCACTAGGATAAACTTGGCCAACAGCCGCCTTGACCTTCAAATTCATCCATCGCGCCATCATGTGGCAATTTTGAGACTCCGTGATACCATCCATGGGATAGCTGGCAGGAGCCGTCAAGACATGCTCCGGCTGAAGCAGCTCGGTGGAAGCCATGCTGCTACTCCGCTGAGATGGCGGGGTAGGCTCGGGGGAAGCTTCGGCATGTCGTTTGTTGCGATCTGCTGCTTCTCGTTCCTCTTCTCGATCCTCTAGCCCCATTACCCTTCCAAGCAGCGCCTGCATTTGGTCCTGCTCCAGTTTCTTCCTTCTCTCGTGGGTTTTGTAACCCCCTGCGTCCGGAAAACCAACCTTCCATGGAATGGAGCCTGGCGTGCCTCGTGTCCGTCCAGGGTGCTCAGGATTCCCAAGGGCCATTGTGAGCTCGTCCTTCTCCCTGTTTGGAAGGAACGTCCCTCGCTGCGCTGCATCGATATAGTGTCGAAGGTTCTTGACTGGTATTTGTAGTTGCTCGTCCGTCCACTGACACTTCCCTGTTACAGGGTCCAAGGTTCCGCCAGCCCCGAAGAACCAAGTCCGGCAACGGTCTAGCCAGCGCACTGTCTCTGGTTCGATCCCTTTTTCAAGCAGATCTTGCTCAGCCTTGGACCACTTAGGCCGGGCTTTGAGGTAGCCACCTGACCCCGTGCGATGGTGAAGCTTCTTCTTTGCAGCATTTTTCTTGTTTGTCTCCGACATCTTCTTACTCTTTTCCGATGTCTTGTGGGCCACAAATGCGGGCCAGTGATCTTTGATCTTCTCATATTTGCCGATGAATTCTGGTGTCTTTTTTTCCTTGACAAACTGGTTCAGCTCTTTCCTCCACCTCCTCATTAGGCCTGCCATCTTCTTAAGAGCACAAGACTTGATTAATTGCTCTTTAACTGGCTTCTCCGGATCCTCCTTTGGCGGTAGGGTGAAATTTGCCTTCAGCTCAGTCCAAAGATCTTCTTTCTGCATATCATTGACATAAGACACCTCAGCGTCTTCATCCTTAGCAGGCTTATACCATTGCTGGATGCTGATCGGGATCATGTCCCTAACAAGAACCCCGCACTGAGCAGAAAATGCCTTCCTTGTCCGGATGGGTTCAATCGGTTCGCCGTCGGGCGCGATTTCTATGATCTCAAACTTTTCATCCGAGCTCAACTTTTTCTTCGGGCCTCGTCTCCTTACTGAAGTTATGCTCGATCCGGAGGGCTAGAAATTATAAGGAAGAAAGACGACAGTAATTAATATGTGTACATATACCAAAACAATGGATGCATCAATTAACTAGTTAGCACGGGCTTAACTAATATATATATACCTGGCCGGACTCGGTTCAGTGACCGGAGCAGTCAGCACGGTCTCCTTCGTCTTGTACCTCCATTGTGTCACCGGAGCCATCATGAACATAGTCCTCCTCTTGTATCGGCATTAATGGGTCGAAGCCACCATCATAAACATAGCCCTCTTCTTCATCTAGCTGATCAACGGTGTCGAGGAGAAATGACGCAACATCATCACTTGATCCATTTGCGATTATGTCCCCCAACATCGCTTCTGTTTCTTCGTCTCGGGAGTGCTCCATAGTTTCTGCAAATATTTACAACATGTCAATTCTATTTTTTCTTCTTTCTCCTCTATTCCTTTCTTCTTCTCCTCTTCTTTTTCTTCTTTTTTCCTCTTCTTATTTATTTCTCCTCTTCTTACTCTCCTCTTTTTCTCCTTTCTTCCTCTTCTTATTTCCCTTTTTCCTCTCATTCTTTTAGTATTGCTTGTTTCAAAAAAATGTTCAAATAGAAAATTTCGAAAAAAAACAAAGGTTTTGCCTAATGCATTATTCATATGAATATACAAATATTTGCATATTATACAATAATTAATATCACCAATAGATACAATAAATACAGAGCGACGAAGAGCCAATAGATACAAAAAATCTATGAACAGAAAAAAAACATGAACAATAAATACACATATGAACAATAAATACATATATGAACAAAAACATGCTCTGAACAATTTTTGAACATTA
>NC_057807.1:577554946-577593203 GCF_018294505.1 Triticum aestivum | reverse complement strand
CGACGGCGACGGCGACGGCGGGGGCGGCGGGCGGCGTCGGGGCAGCCTGGCGGCATCGATGTGCTCGGCGTCGTCGAGGGGCAACTGGTGGCGATGAACTCTGCAAAACTGCGAAGTGCTACTTATATACAAGGAGCATTGGTCCCGGTTGGTGGCACAAACCGGGACTAATGCACCCTTTAGTCCCGGTTGGTGCCACCAACCGGGACCAAAGGCCTCTTTTTCGGCAGCCCAAAGGGCGGGAAGCTGCAACCTTTAGTCCCGGTTGTTGGCACCAACCGAGACCAATGCCCCCCCCCTTTAGTCCCGGTTGGAGCCACCAACCGGGACCAAAGGCCCCTGTGCTGCCCGCATCGGGGCCAAAATTTAGTCCCACCTCGCTAGTTGAGAGGGGCGCGTAGTGGTTTATAAGCCCCACTGCCGCACCCCTCTCGAACTCCTCTCTACTGCAGGCTTATGGGCCTACTTCCGACTGCTTTGCCTGATGCGCCTTCTGGGCCTACTGCGGGCCTGAATCCTGGCCCATAGTAGGGATTCAAGTCGTATTCAGGCCGTGAGGGCCCAGTGGGGGGGCATTTTTTTGTTTTTTTGTTTGCTTTACTTATTGTTGCTATTTTTATTTTTTTCCAGTTTTTTGTTTTGTTTTGTGCATTATCTATTTTCTTTTGTTTTTTGCTTTATTTTTAATTCTTTTTGCTTTTAGTTTTAGGAAAATTATAAACTTTCCACTTTTTTTGTTTTTTTGTTTTCTTTCTTGCTTTATTTATTTTATTTTGTTTCTACTTACAACAAAATACTTATTGTTGCTATTTTTAATTATTACGAGGGCCGAACCATAAGACATTAAAGCATTTCAAATGAGCTCTGAAAAAGTTGAAAGTTGGCATGGTATCATAAATTGACCCACACATAGCATGTGCATGTACAAAACGGACAATGGTATCATACACGTCAGTTACAAAGTTGGCATGGTATCATCATAATAGTTGCGGGAGAAAGTCTTCACTTTTTCTTCGCTTGTGTCATTTACTTACTGCGCCGTAACCATGGATAATCTTCATTGTTTATCAGGATGTTGGGGTCAGCCTTGACTTCAAAGGGAGGAATTTCATGAAACTTTTCATAATCTTCAGACATGTCTGTCTTGTCCTCCACTCCCATGATGTCCCTTTTTCCTGAAAGAACTATGTGGCGCTTTGGCTCATCGTATGATGTATTCGCTTCCTTATCTTTTCTCTTTCTCGGTCTGGTAGACATGTCCTTCACATAGATAACCTGTGCCACATCATTGGCTAGGACGAACGGTTCGTCAGTGTACCCAAGATTTTTCAGATCCACTGTTGTCATTCTGTACTGTGTCTACCTGTACCCCGCCTCCTGACACATTGACCCATTTGCACTTAAACAAAGGGACCTTAAAATCATGTCCGTAGTCAAGTTCCCATATGTCCACTATGTAACCATAATATGTGTCATTTCCCCTCTTGGTTGTTGCATCAAAGCGGACACCGCTGTTTTGGTTGGTGCTCTTTTGATCTTGGTCAATCGTGTAAAATGTATTCCCATCTATCTCGTATCCTTTCCAAATCAATACAGTCAAAGATGGTCCCCTGGATAACAAGTACAGCTCATCACAAATAGTGTTGTCACCTCTGATACGTGCTTCCAACCAACTGCTGAAAGTCCTGATGTGTTCACATGTATTCCAGTCGTCGCACTGCTCCGGGTGTTTGGAGCGCAGACTGTCCTTGTGTTCATCGACATACGGGGTCACCAAGGTAGAGTTCTGTAGAACTGTGTAGTGTGCTTGAGACCAAGAATATCCGTCCCTACATATTATTGAGTCCCTTCCAAGCGTGCCTTTTCCAGTCAGTCTCCCATCATACCGCGATTTAGGGACACCTATCTTCTTAAGGCCAGGAATGAAGTCAACACAAAACCCGATGACATCCTCTGTTTGATGGCCCATGGAGATGCTTCCTTCTGGCCTAGCGCGGTTACGGACATATTTCTTTAGGACTCCCATGAACCTCTCAAAGGGGTACATATTGTGTAGAAATACGGGGCCCAGAATGACAATCTCGTCAACTAGATGAACTAGGACGTGCGTCATGATATTGAAGAAGGATGGTGGGAACAACAGCTCGAAACTGACAAGACATTGCACCACATCACTCCTTAGCCTTGGTATGATTTCTGGATCGATCACCTTCTGAGATATTGCATTGAGGAATGCACATAGCTTCACAATGGCTAATCGGACGTTTTCCGGTAGAAGCCCCCTCAATGCAACCGGAAGCAGTTGCGTCATAATCACGTGGCAGTCATGAGACTTTAGGTTCTGAAACTTTTTCTCTGCCATATTTATTATTCCTTTTATATTCAACGAGAAGCCAGTCGGGACCTTCATACTAAGCAGGCATTCAAAGAAGATTTCCTTCTCTTCATTGGTAAGAGCATAGCTGGCAGGACCTTCATACTGCTTTGGAGGCATGCCGTCTTTTTCGTGCAAACGTTGCAGGTCCTCCCGTGCCTCAGTTGTATCTTTTGTCTTCCCATACACGCCCAAGAAGCCTAGCAGGTTCACGCAAAGGTTCTTCGTCACGTGCATCACGTCGATCGAAGAGCGGACCTCTAGGTCTTTCTAGTAGGGTAGGTCCCAAAATATAGATTTCTTCTTCCACATGGGTGCATGTCCCCCAGCGTCACTCGGAACAGCTAGTCCGCCGGGACCCTTTCCAAAGTTTACGTGTAAATCATTGACAATAGAAAGTACGTGATCACCGGTACGCATGGCGGGCTTCTTCCGGTGATCTGCCTCGCCTTTGAAATGCTTGCCTTTCTTTCGACATTGATGGTTGGTCGGAAGAAATCGACGATGGCCCAGGTACACATTCTTCCTGCAGCTTGCCAAGTATATACTATCGGTGTCAAGTAAACAGTGCGTGCATGCGTGGTATCCCTTGTTTGTCTGTCCTGAAAGGTTACTGAGAGCGGGCCAATCGTTGATGGTCACGAACAGCAACGCCTTTAGGTTAAATTCCTCCTGTTTGTGCTCATCCCACGTACGTACACCGTTTCCATTCTACAGCTCTAAAAGTTCTTCAACTAATGGCCTTAGGTACACATCAATGTCATTGCCGGGTTGCTTAGGGCCTTGGATGAGAACTGGCATCATAATGAACTTCCGCTTCATGCACATCCAAGGAGGAAGGTTATACATACATAGAGTGACGGGCTAGGTGCTGTGATTGCTGCTCTGCTCCCCGAAAGGATTAATGCCATCCGCGCTTAAAGCAAACCATATGTTCCTTGGCTCACTTGCAAACTCATCCCAGTACTTTCTCTCGATTTTTCTCCACTGCGACCCGTCAGCGGGTGTTCTCAACTTCCCGTCTTTCTTACGGTCCTCACTGTGCCATCGCATCAAGTTGGCATGCTCTCCATTTCCGAACAGAGGTTTCAACCATGGTATTATAGGAGCATACCACATCACCTTCGCAGGAACCCTCTTCCTGGGGGGCTCGCCGTCAACATCACCAGGGTCATCTCGTCTAATCTTATACCGTAATGCACCGCATACCGGACATACATTCAGATCCTTGTACGCACCGCGGTAGAGGATGCAGTCATTAGGGCATGCATGTATCTTCTGCACCTCCAATCCTAGAGGGCATACGACCTTCTTTGCTGCGTATGTACTGTCAGGCAATTCGTTATCGTTTGGAAGCTTCTTCTTCAATATTTTAAGTAGCTTCTCAAATCCTTTGTCAGGCATAGCATTCTCTGCCTTCCACTTCAGCAATTCCAGTACGGTACCCAGCTTTGTGTTGCCATCTTCGCAATTGGGGTACAACCCTTTTTTGTGGTCCTCTAGCATGCGATCGAACTTCAGCTTCTCCTTTTGACTTTCGCATTGCGTCCTTGCATCGACAATGACCCGGCGGAGATCATCATCATCGGGCACATCGTCTGGTTCCTCTTGATCTTCAGTAACTTCGCCCGTTGCAGCATCATCGTGCACATCGTCTGGTTCCTCTTGATCTTCAGGAGCATCACCGTATTCAGGGGGCACATAGTTGTCATCGTACTCTTCTTCTTCGCCATCTTCCATCATAACCCCTATTTCTCCGTGCCTTGTCCAAAGATTATAGTGTGGCATGAAACCCTTGTAAAGCAGGTGGGTGTGGAGGATTTTCCGGTCAGAGTAAGACTTTGTATTCCCACATACAGGGCATGGACAACACATAAAACCATTCTGCTTGTTTGCCTCAGCCACTTCGAGAAAATCATGCACGCCCTTAATGTACTCGGAGGTGTGTCTTGAATCGTACATCCATTGCCGGTTCATCTGCGTGCATTATATAATTAAGTGACCAAATTAATAGAAGTTCATCATCACACTAAAACCAAAGTACATACATAGTTCTCATCTAACAACATAAAGCTCTGCAGAGCATCTAAATTAATTAAACCATACACTAAAACTATGTAAAACATTTCAATGCGAAAACAAATGCGATCATAATCGCAACCAATGTAACAACTGATCCAACGACATAATGATACCAAGCCTCGGTATGAATGGCATATTTTCTAATATTTCTAATATTCAAGCGCATTGCATCCATCTTGATCTTGTGATCATCGACGACATCCGCAACATGCAACTCCAATATCATCTTCTCCTCCTCAATTTTTCTAATTTTTTCCTTCAACAAATTGTTTTCTTCTTCAACTAAATTTAACCTCTCGACAATAGGGTCGGTTGGAATTTCCGGTTCAACAACCTCCTAGATAAATAAAATCTATGTCACATTGGTCGGCATAATTGTCATAAACAATAAATGAACCAATAGTTATGAAAAGATAATATATACCACATCTGAATCATAGACAGGACGAGGGCCGACGGGGGCGGATACGAAAACCATCACACTATATAAGATGCAATAATAAAAGTAAGAAAATTATACAAGTATCTATATAAACATACAAGTAAGAGTTTTTTTTCCTTTCAGAAAGAAGATAAGAACAAGAGGCTCACCACGGTGGTGCCGGCGACGCGGGCGATCGACGGTGGTGAAGACGGGGACTGGACGTGACGGACCGCTAAACCTAGCTAAATATTGAGAAAAATGGAGCTTGGAGGTGGAGCTTGAAGAGGAGAAAGCTTAAGTAGTGTGGCTCGGGCATTCCGTCGAACACCTCGTGTGCATAGGAGGTGAGCTAGAGCAACACAAAGCTCTCTCCTCGCCGGCCACGAAAAACAGAGCAGTGAGAGTGCTCTGCTCGCGGGGTATATATAGGCAATTAATTGGTCCCGGTTCGTGGCATGAACCGGGACTAGAGGGAAGCCTTTGGTCCCGGTTCATTCCCCCAACCGGGACCAATGGTGGTGGGCCAGGAGCAAGGCACATTGGTCCCGGTTCGTCCTGCCAACCGGGACCAAAAGGTCCAGACGAACCGGGACCAATGGCCCACGTGGCCCGGCCGGCCCCCGGGGCTCAAGAACCGGGTCCAATGCCCCCATTAGTCCCGGTTCTGGATTGAACCGGGACTAATGGGCTGGACCGGCCTGGACCATTGCCCCCTTTTCTACTAGTGTTCAGACTATGGCTAAAGACCTTCAATGTGAAGCCAAAGGTGGTGAGTGGTCAACATGCAGAGTGCGGAGGTGCCATGGTGGGCAAGATGCCCAACGTCACATGGACCGAAGGCTCCTTCGTGGAGACAGTCAAAGGGTGGCAATCAAAGTGGTTCTACGTCACAGGGCCACGCGGCACCACCTGCGCTGCGGCTCCCGCATTCCGGTCCAGAGTCCTGATGCAGCTCACCTCCTGGCAAGAGAAGGGCCTAGACTGGTCTTTGCCGGACGAGCTGACAGCACTTCAGACGCGCATACAGAACATGATAAACAAGAACGTCAAGCTCGTCAATGTGATCCAGGTGATGCTTATTCGCCGGATCCTTTTGTGGCAGGGCTAGACTTGCCATTTATGGGAGTTCAATCCAGCCAAGCACCAGACCTTGCTGTAGTTCTTTGACACCACACATGAAGACATCTGGAAGGTGCTCTTCAAGGCCAACGAGGCGCGGCCGACCATGACCAAGGATCGTGGGCACGACTTAACCCACCCCGCTAGTCCGGTAAGTTTTTTCCATGTTTTCAAGGCGTACCCTTTACTTGCATACTCGAGGAAGACGTCTAAGCCTCCCTATTGAATTTTTCAGGCTTGTACAAAGAAGGCAGAGCGGATTCAGTGTCCGGCTCCGCTGCCCAAAGATCCAGAAATCCCACTTCTAAAGAAGATGTTGGTTCTGGCACCCTATCAAGCGCCGGAGAAGAAGGCCAAGAAGAAGGCCAAGGGGATCAGGGGTGGTCTCCATCGCAAGGGCGCTTTGGACATGATGTATGAAGATGCCGAGACTCACTCCTCCGCCGCCGAGGACGACGAGGAAGAGGAGGAGGAAGAAGAAAGCCGTTCCCCCTGAGTGGGGAGAAAGAAGAGGCCGACCTCCACGCGTCTAGAGGCCGAGGCGTCCAAGAAGGGGAAAGCTTCCCTTCCGGACAGCTCCATCACGGCCACCGACAGCAGCTCAGAGTGGCGCCCCATGAACAAGCCCCTGGCCAAATCGTAAGTACCCGGACACATTCATATATCCGGCCCCTCTACTTCATTGTTTTGACATGTTGAATCATGTATTTGCAGTCCGGCTCGGTCCAACCTCGAGCGGTCCTTATCTTCGGAGGATTCACTGGACCTGGAGGCGATGGACAGCGGGACCCTTCCAGCGGCTTCCTCTCCCAAGGACATGGATGGCACCAAGGTGTCGTCCCGAAGGATCCCAGGCCCGAGAGAGATTTAGGAGGCCGCCAGGGAGGCACAGGAGGGTGAAGCTACCGGACACATGGGGGAGCAAACCCCCATGGATACTAATGATGGGGGCCATATCCAATTCGGCCCCCAGCCGAATACAGTTCCGGAGACCCATATGGCTCCAGAATCAGGCCAGCCGCCTCTTCCGAAAGAAGGAGGTGTGCGTATTCCACCGGTAACCTCTGTCCATCCGGAGGCACGGGATAATTTTTTGGAAGCGCTGCGAGGCGCTTCCATTGTTGAGGAACACCATACGCTTATGGGTACGGTGATTGAGAGGATTCAGTCTACGAAGAGCTGACTGACCAAAGCCTATACAAGCCTTCTAACAGGCTTTGAGGTAAGCAATGCAATTATAAAAAGAATGTCACAGTATAGACAATAGCCCCTGATACTCTGTCCGGTGTTCGGAAAGAAAAGCCAAATAGAGGATCAAATAATTTTCGCAGGAGACTAACCTAAAATGTCTATGTGAATAAGCAAGCGTCGCTGCTAGCTGCGACCTCTCATACTGCTAAGGTCTCCGGACTGAAGCAGAGTCTGGAGCAGACCGAGGAGGAGCTTGGCCACGTGAAAAAGCAGCTGGAAGATAGTCAAGGTATGCAATAACCTTGTGTATATTCAGGAAGGACGAATGATTTGTGCTGACTAAAGTGCCATGATATTTGTTAGGAGCGGCGATCGAGGTGGAGACCCCCAAGAAGGCGCTGGCCGAGGCCGAGGAGAAAGCGACCAAGGAAAAGGCCACCCGTGAAAAGCATGAGGCCAGGGTCAGTGAGGTCCAGCAGGAGCTCCAGGACGTCGTCAAGAAGTGCGAGTCCTTGGAGCGCAATCTTACGGATCAAGAGTCTGAACTCAGCAAGGTCTTCAAAACACGCACGATGCCCGGGTTGAAGCCCAAGGCGCCCTCCAGGAAATCCAGGAGGCCAGAAAAATCGCAGCGGGTAAGGCCTTTATTATGTAGAGCAAATATGTGAAGAAAATGTTCCTATTACTGACCTGGATTTGGAATTCTTCCGAGCCAAAGAGGGGAGCTCTATGGAGAAGCTATTTTGGTCGCAATACCTTGCGCCAGAATATCCGGTGCCCTTGAGCGATCAGCTAAAACAACTGGTCGAACTGCACAAGGCGGCCGAACTAGCCATGAAGAATTTAATAATCTAGCTATGGCCTGCCAAAGCCATCCCTAGCAGCTATTTCGGGCACGTGAAGCGGCTGATCAATGCCTGCCCTTGGCTGGATGCCATCAGGCTGTCGGTCTGCATCGAAGGCGTGCGAATGGCCTTCGCCCGAGTCAAGATGCATTGGGTGAAGATGGACACCGTGAAGCTTATGACCGAGGGACCACCCGCGGGCAAGGAGCACCGCACCCCTGAGCTGTATTTTGACAATGTCCTAGAGGGGTCCTGCATTGTGGCGCAGCAATGTACAAAGGATGTTATGTTTCCCTGAATACATTCATGTTATCCTATCTTGTATTATGAAACAAGATCGTTATGTAATATAATGCTTGTTATTTAAAATTTTACCTCCTGTGCGGCCGTATTGTTAAATCTGAGAGTTGGCCAGTCGTCAGCTTCTGCCCCCATGTAGGTAGTACGGGGGTGTTCGGGATAAATCTAAACACTCTTTACTCCAAAGTTTGGTCCTTAAAGGAGGTGTTTAGCGCAACGAACTAGGCAATCAGACTATATGGCTTTATGACCCTCACATAGCCATTGGAGTTTTGACAATAAAAATTTAGGCGCTGCCCCTAGTATTCGTAAGTCCGAACTTGGGATGGTGTAAACCCCTGATTGGATAAAACCGATTCATCGTGTATTGCAGAAAAAATCGCAAAAGATTTGAAAACCTCTCGAACAGCTGACCGGTTCACGCTGCATCATGATAGTCAGTTTTGGCTTTCTCTACTGAGGTGCTCATCCGGATGAACCGGGACACAATTGCATTAGTTCTCCCTTTACTACCCTAGCTGATATAGCGGAACGTAAGGTAGCATGCACAGGAGCCGGGCAACCCAACTATTGACCAAAGACATGATTCGGAGCCGATGCATATAATGCTATAAGTTTGGGGTGCCGAACTACACTGCAAAAAATAGTTCAGACTTTGTTGCCGTATTATGGAGCGTAATGAAGCCCCTGGCGAATTAAGGCATACCAGAGTGTACAGGTGCAATTTGATAAAAATATCAAGAAAAGGAATAAAAATGAAATAATAGGCTAATGATGTAAAAATTGGGCTGCAAACTATTTTTTCATTGTAGTTTGATTAATACATCAAAGCGTATTTTGTACAAGTAGTGTGATAAGCAACAGGGCTATTTAACATGCCACAACCAAGGGAGAGCTGCGTGCGGGTCCTCAAAAACAGGTATAACGATCGTTTAAAGAGACCACCTGGAAATTCCCCTATACGTCAATGCTTCTTGCTGTCTTGGTGTATCCGTCCCATGATAGATCCGACAATCAGCTCACCAGGAAGGGCCCAGGGAAAAAAGAAACATGAGAAGAAAAAAGAAAAAGAAAAAGAAAAAGTATGTGGGTCCAGGAGCGGTTGAGCCGTATTGTGGACCATGATCTAACAGTGCCTTCGTCTACGCCCATGGTATTTTGAGTGCATAGTTATGTATGCGCGGTATGAATGCTGCTGTTTGATCGGGACTGGGACGGAGGCCGAATTGCTAGTCAAGGTCTTGACAAGCTGGACTGTCCTGCTGCAGAGTAGTTTGGACTCGTTTGAAAGTGTCCGGGAGCCTGGCCGCCGAATTAATGCTCGACCTAAAAAGGCTACTCTGTACTTCTGCTGCAAGGGTAACGGTGTGCTCCTCAGTACGGAGGGAGCATTCCGTGTTTCCATGGACAGATATGACACTGTGTGGTCCGGGCATCTTGAGCTTGAGATAAGCATAGTGTGACACCGCATTGAATCGAGCGAATGTGGTTCGTTCGAGCAATGCGTGATAGCCGCTGCGAAACGGGACGACTCGAAGATCAACTCTTCGCTTTGGAAATTGTTCGGGGATCTGAAGACCACTTCCAGTGTGATTGAGCCCGTACAGCGGGCCTCTACACCAGGTATGACACCTTTAAAGGTGGTTTTTGTGGGCTTGATCCTCGAGGGATGACTACCCGTTTTACGCACTGTATCCTGATAGAGCGGTTTCAGGCTTCTGCCACCGTCCATGAGGACTCACGTTAGATGGAACCCATCAATGATTGGTTTGAGGACCAGTGCGGCTAAACCGCCATGACGGATACTGGTCGGATGGTCCCTGTGATCAAAGGTGATCGGGCAGGATGACCATGGGTTAAACTTTGGGGTGACTGGCTCTATCGCATAGACATCCCTGAGCGCGCGCTTGCGCTCCCTCTTGGGGATATGGGTAGCATATATCATGTTCACCATTTTAACTTGGGGGGGGGACTTCTTCTGTCCCCCTGTGTTCGGTGGCCGAGGCTCCTTGTCATCGTCCTCGCTTTGCGACCCCTTCTCCATGTTCTCGGCATTTAACTTGCCGGCCTGTTTGAAAACCCAACACTCTCTATTGGTATGATTGGCTGGTTTATCAGGAGTGTCATGGATTTGATATGGACAATCGAGTATGCGGTCCAAGGTGGACGGGCCCGGATTGTTTCTTTTATATGGATTCTTCCACTCGCCGGACTTAGAGCCACTGAATCCGGCGTTGACCGCCATGTCTTCGGTGTTGTCACCGTTGCTTCGACGCTCGTGTCTGTTGCCTTGGGGCTTGTCGTTGCTGTTTCTGGCTTCAGAAGTGCCAGGTTCGCTTGCATTGTTATTGCTATGGGCTAGCCAACTATCTTCTCCTGCGCAAAAGCGGGTCATAAGAGTCGTGAGGGCTGCCATGGACTTCGACTTTTCTTGGCCGAGGTGTCGGGCGAGCCATTTGTCATGGATGCTATGTTTAAAGGATGCTAGGGCTTCAGCATCCGGACAGTCAATGATCTGGTTCTTTTTAGTTCAGAACCTAGTCCAGAATTTTCTGGCTGACTCTCCGGGCTATTAAACTATGTGACTTAAGTCGTCGGCATTCGGAGGTCGACGTATGTCCCTTGGAAGTTGTCGAGGAAGGCGTCTTCCAAGTTTTCCTAGCTGCCGATTGAGTTTTCGGGCAGACTGTTCAGCCAGTACCTAGCTGGTCCCTTGAGTTTTAGCGGGAGGTATTTGATGGCATGAAGATCAACACCGCAGGCCATATGAATATGGAGAAGAAAGTCCTCAATCCATACCGCGGAGTCTATTGTTCCATCATATGACTCGATGTTCACGGATTTAAACCCTTATGGGAATTCATGTTTGTCAGGACCCCGACTCAATGCCACATAGATCTAGCATGTAACACTTCATATCACTTTGCGGCCTCACGCACGGTATTCCCACGGGTGTCGCCTTACCTTTACCCGGGACCGTTTGCGCCTTTTGGCACACGTATATGACAGTGTCGCTAGCATCCATATGATAAGGAGCCCGGGCTGACATGGCTAGTCGTAAACCCAAAGTGGCACAAACTTACAGGGATAGGCATCCATGACCCAGCATCGAACGTGTCGGTCATCAGCGAGTGAATCCAGGCTGTAGCACTGGGCTAGCAGGACTCCGGTGAACCGGGCTGTAGCGGGCTAACAGGACTCCGGTATTCATCGCGTGACATTTCCCTGAAGGGACAGACACAGGAACAAAGAAGGACACATGCCGGCCAGCCTAAGTGTTCCGGAGCAGTAGCAAGCTACCATGGCTCGGTGGAAACACTAGGAGACATTTCCCGGTAAGAGAGGCTACTAAAGATAAACAACTAGATGGTCAGATCCCACAAATACCAAGCATTTCAATAGCATACACACAATATGCTCGATATGTGCAGATACAACATGGCATCACAACATGACTCTACGACTCAAGTAATTTATTCAATAGGCTCCGAGGAGCGAGACATTACAAACATGGGTCTGATGACCCAACAATCAGAGCATACAAGTCAAAGCACAAGCGGAAGCTATCATGTCTGAGTACAGACATCTATAAATGAAAAAGGCTGAGAAGCCTGACTATCGATCAGATCCTGCCGAGGGCACAAGATCGTAGCTGAGGTATCAAGCTAAACGTCGAAGTCCAAGCGGAACTACTAGTGAGACTGAAGTCTCTCTGCAAAACATAAAATAGGCAAACGTGAGTACAAATGTACCCAGCAAGACTTACATCAGATCTATCTACATATGCATCATTATCAACAAGGGGGTGGAGGGGTTTGACTGCAGCAAGCCAGCTTTGACTCGGTGGCTATCCTAAACTACGACTGCAAGCGACTCTTTTGAGGTGGCGCACACGAGTCCACATATTCACCATATCAATACACCACTATGGATCCGCTCCCGTCTCCCTACGAGAACGCCATCCATAGCACTCACGCTTATCTTGCGTATTTTAGAGTATCCACTTTCACTTGTCTATGAACTGATATAAGCAACCCAGAAGTCCTTTTCCGTGGACACGGCTATTCGAATAGATGATGTTAACCCTGCAGGGGTGTACTTCTTCACACACGCTCTCACCACTTACCGCCGTTTACACGACATGTACTCGGCAACCTTCAAGCGGAAGCCCAACGTGGGTGTCGGCCATGGCCTGCCTAAACACTCAAGTCTCTAGTCCAGGTTTATCGCCTATTCGGGTTCCATCCATGAGGAGATCCGGCCGGAGTTTCGCTCACAGCCCCAAACGATGTGAACAGGGTTCCCGAGACACCAAACGGGCGCCCGGTACACCGTGCCACGTGCCTACCGCATCACAGCCCACCCCTACAGTCAGCGCTGCGCACGGCCTCCAGCATACTACAAACACCAGAAACTACTTGCAACTCCTGGACAGAGGACAAGGGTGAATAAGAAGTCGAGCGGGGTCATATTTCAGGGCCCAATGTATGGTAGTAGCTGAATCATGGATCACAAACACAGAACTCAGTTCCTGAGGACGGCTTCAATGAGACAACCCACCATGTACTCCTACATGGCCTCTCACCGCTACCTTTACCAAATCGTGTTCACACGCTTAGCTCACACACAGTAGGACATGTTCACACGCCTCTGATTCATCCCCGATGAATCAGACCTGACTCAACTCTAAGCAGTAGCAGGAATGACAAACAAACATGGATGAGTAGGCACAACAGGGCTCAAACAACTCCTACTCATGCTAGTGGGTTTCATCTATTTACTGTGGCAATGACAGGTCATGCAAAGGATAAAGGGGTTCAGCTACCGCAGCAAGTAACAGATGAATCGGTGTTGTCCTAATGCAGTAAAAGAGAGCAGGAGCGAGAGAGTAGGATTGTATCGGAATGAACAAGGGGGTTTTGCTTGCCTGGCACTTCTGAAGATAACATTGAGTCTTCATCAGTGTCAACGATCACATCATCGGTATCACGTCTATCGAGAGGGGACAAATACCGGCAACACAGAAGGAACACAATCAATGCAATGCACAATATGATGCATGATCATGACATGGGAAAATGAATGTGTTTTGAGCTAATGCAACTAGCAACGGATTAAATGAAGTTGGTTGGAATACAAGATTCAAATTCAAACTCCATATGTGATTATTCAAATGCCATTTAATTGATTTGTGCTAAACAGCACCTATAAGTTGTTCTAACATGCATGAAAATAGTACAGATGGATTCCTTGAATTTTTCTGATAATTTTTCATATATAATTTATTTAATTTGGAGTTACGGTTGAATTTCTATGAATTTTAGAAGTTTATACAATTTTCTGGAATTTTCAGAATTAAATTAAATCCAGAAAACATTACTGCGTCAGCATGACGTTGGCTTGACGTCAGCAGGGTCAACTGGGCGCCCCAGGTCAAACCTGACGTGTGGGGGCCACACGTCAGTGACACAGGAGCTAATCCCGGTCAAACCCAGCGCTGACTGGGGTTTGACCAGGGGTGGGGCCCACTGTCAGTGGCCTAAGGGGTTGGTTAGTGCGTCATTAGTGGCTAATGACAGCGCCATGTCACTGGCCACCGGAGTTCAACCGGCGGCGACCCGAAACGCGGCGGAAGTTCACCGGGGTTGCGCTACGGGCGGCGGCTGGACGCGCGAAGGGCACCAGAAGGTAGCCCGTGCCCGTGCGCATCTAGGGGGGCCAACGGGAGGTGCGGGGGTGGCCGGGGTTCGCCGAAACGGAGCTCGCGGCGGCGCCGGAGTTCGGTGAGTGCAGGGTTGGCGCTGTGGTGCACGGGAGGGCGAGTTAGGATATGCGTTAGGCTCCTGGTGGCTTCCTGAGTGCGGTGACACGCTCCGAAACGAGCTCAAGCGGCTGCATGACGGCGGTGACGAGGTCAGCAGCGGCCGGAGTTCGGCCGCGGCGGAGCTATGGCCTAGAGCTCGCAAACGCGAGGGGAGAGAGAGGGGTTCTGCACGGAGGCTCACCGCGGAGCTGTAGGGAGGGTTAGTGGGCTCGGGGGCACGCCGGAGTGGCCGAATTGACGGAGAAGATCCTCGGCGGCCGGCGATGGAAACGGCGATGGTGGCGGTGTTACAGGGCTTCCGGAGGGCCGTGGGTCGGTGGGGAGGAAGGAGGGGGTCGAGGCGGAGCCTTTGAGCGCATCGGCGAGGCTAGGGGTGGCCGGTGGCCACGAGGGAGCTCGTCGGCGGCGGCGGGTGTGTTCGGTGGCTGCGCGCGAGAGAGCCAGAGGAGGAGAGGAGCTCGGGGAGAGAGTAAGAGGCCTGGGGGGGGTGCGTGGCGTCGCGGACGGGGTCCAGGGCAACGAGAGGAAGCAGGAGGTGGCCAGGGGAAGCAGGAGGTGGCCGAGGCAGCGTCAGCGCGCGCCACGCCTCGCCTCTGTTCGTCCTCCTGGCAGAGGAGGAAGAGGACAAGGGGGGAGGAGGTGGGCTGGGCCCGCTGGGCCGGTCCTGTTGGGCCACCAGGTGGGCTTCACAGGTAAAATCCTTCTCTCTTTTATTTCTGTTTTATATTTCTGTTTTCTATTTTGTTCTGTTTTGTTTTGGTTTAGTAAAAATACTAAACCATTTTATAAAATCCTGAAAATAATTATGTGGCTAGAACTAAAATATACCAAACCACATAAAATGTTCCAGAATTATTGGACATATATTAATTATATATAAAATATAAATCCAATGCAAATAGTTATTGAATTAATTCAAATGGCCAAAACAAATATTTCTGTGACTCCAAAAATATTGGTTTGAATTTTACCTCTTACCAATATTTCTATAGAATAACAGGAACATTTTCTTGGATTCATTTGAGAAGAATTAAATGTTGGTTATTTTTAGAGGGTTTCTGAGGCTTTGAAAATCCCTCAATTCAAATTTCATTTGAATTAAAACATGATGCTCACATGAGCTAGCCTAGAGCACTACCAGCAGCTAGGGATGTGACAATGTTCCATTACTTCCTCAGTGAAGCAGAGGGGGTGTGCGACGCCTCTATATCGGGCCAAGTCATGATGTAGCTCGGATGGAGTTCGTCTGCGGTCTTCGGTCCGGTCGTGGTTATGTTTGTCACGTCCGGCCGAATGGCCAGCATTATGCATCGGGGCATGCTCCCGTGATCCATAGATCGATCTGGTCTGGCCTGCTCTGTTTTCCAGGTCATGCCGCAGGTCATGTGTGTATCCCCGAGCTGTTGTATTTCAATTTTTACGGTGAGATAGTGCGGGCTGATGTTCGACTCGAGTTGCCGCTTTGTCCCAGCCACGTGGTGGTCGGTCGGCCGCATTATGCGCTGGTAGGACAGGCTCCAGTGCCTCATCATCAAATTGGGGTAACAATTTGTGCTTCAGGTAGCTTTTGGTTGGGCACTCGAGGCCGTATTCCTCGGCTGCCAGGACATAGGTCAATCTGTCATTGAGCAGATCTTGATCAGCTTGAAGCTACTGCTGCTTCTTTTTCAGGATCCTTGCAGTGACTATTAGCCGGCACTTAAAGCGCTCCTATTCGACGGGCTCCTCAGGCAGGATAAAGTCTTCGTCGCCGAGGCTCACCTCGTCCTCGGACAGCGAAAGGTAGTTACTGTCCTCTGTGTCTTCATTCATGGCCTGTTCGTTAGGGCTAACTAGCCCATCTTTCCGTTCATCCTATTCGGAGGTTGGCTCAACGGGGTCTTCATTATCTTCGACATCATCCGAAGTATTGTTTTCTCCTATGACAGTATTGCTATTTTTACCATGGCGTGGCTTAGAGTGGCACCGCTGACGCCAGCGCTTTGGCTGTATCTAAGGAGGCTTATCCACGACTGGATTTTCATTGTCACCGTTGTTCTCTTTGGGTGTATCCACCACGTATACTTCATATGAGGAGGTGGCTATCTAGCGCCCTGTAGGCGGTGGTTTTTGTGCCTGCTCCTCTCCGGCATCGTCGTCCATACCGTCGATGTCTTCGAAGTCGTAATCGAGCATGTCGGCTAAGTCCTTGCCAGTGGCTATGTAGTGGGTGGTGGGTGGGAAGCGAAATTCTTCGTCATTAGCTTCCAATTCAAGCCGGATATAGTTCGGCTGAGAGTCTCCTGACAAGGAGAGGTATTTTCGTGAGTTTAGCACATCGCCTAAAGGTGAGTGCCGGAAGATGTCCGCGGAGCTGAACTCCTTGATTGGTGCCTGATCAGGTTAGATGGGTGCAGATGCACGCGGTTCAGAACTTACGGCCAGAGAAGAATCCGAGGTTCCGATGATACATGCCCCTCTTGAGGTTGGACCTGTGTGCGGCTCCAACGCTGCTGAGTCTGCGGCTTCCGTGGCGGTGTTGAGCATCCCATCCTCGGATGGCACAATCTGTTTCGGATCTAGGGCCAGAGCGGTTATAGGTGCTATCTCCTGAGCACGATCCGATGACAGATTTAGGTCATGTTCATCATGGTGACAGGGAGCAGCCATCATGGGCTCGAATCCGTTGAAGATCAAGTCTCCACGTATATCGGCCACGTAATTCAAGCTTCCAAATCAGACCCGATGGCCAAGGGCGTAGCTGTCGATCTGCTCCAGATGGCCAAGCGTGTTGGCCTGCAGTGCGAAGCCGCCGAATACGAAGTTCTGTCCGGGGAGGAAAACCTCCCCTGGACTGCATTGTTGTAGATGATTGATGGAGCCATCAAGCCTTTTGATGACGACGCAGCGGAACTCTCAATGAAAGCACCAATGTCTTTGTCAAAACCGGCGGATCTTGGGTAGGGGGTCACGAACTGTGCGTCTAAGGCTGATGGTAACAGTAGGCAGGGGACATGATGTTTATCCAAGTTTGGGGCCCTCTCTATGTAGGTAATACCCTACTTCCTGCTCGACTGTGCTACGCTTGAGCTTGCGTTGGTTTTCCTTGAAGAGGAAAGGGTGATGCAGCAATAGTAGCGTAAGTATTTCCCTCAGTTTTTGAGAACCAAGGTATCAATCCAGTAGGAGGCTCCTCAAAAGTCCCACGCACCTACACAAACAAACAAAGAACTCACAACCAACGCAATAACGGGGCTGTCAATCCCTTCACAGCCACTTGCAAAAGTGAGATCTGATAGAGATAGTATGATAAGATAAATATATTTGTGTTGTTTTATAATATAGATAGGAAAAATAAAGGTGCAAATAAAAGTAGATTGAAAGCTTATATGATAAAAGATAGACCCGGGGGCCATAGGTTTCACTAGTGGCTTCTCTCAAGATAGCATAAGTATTACGATGGGTGAACAAATTACTATCGAGCAATTTATATAAAAGCGAATAATTATGAGATTATCTAGGCATGATCATGTATATAGGCATCACGTCCATGACAAGTAGACCGACTCCTTCCTGCATCTACTACTATTACTCCACACATCGACCGCTATCCAGCATGCATCTAGAGTATTAAGTTCATAAGAACAGAGTAACACATTAAGAAAGATGACATGATGTAGAGGGATAAACTCAAGCAATATGATATAAACCCCATCTTTTTATCCTTGATGGAAGCAATACAATACGTGCCTTGCAACCCCTGCTGTCACTGGGTAAGAACACCACAAGATTGAACCCAAAGCTAAGCACTTCTCCCATGGCAAGAAAGATCAATCTAGTAGGCCAAACCAAACTGATAATTCGAAGAGACTTGCAAAGATAACTCAATCATACATAAAAGAATTCAGAGGAGATTCAAATATTTCTCATAGATAAACTAGATCATAAACCCACAATTCATCAGATCTCGACAAACACACCGCAAAAAGAGTTACATCAAATAGATCTCCACAAGAGAGGGGGGAGAACATGGTATTGAGATCCAAAAAGAGAGAAGAAGACATCTAGCTAATAACTATGGACCCGAAGGTCTGTGGTAAACTACTCACAACTCATCGGAGGGGCTATGGTGTTGATGTAGAAGCCCTCTGTGGTTGATTCCCGCTCCGGCCGAGCGCTGGTGAAGGCTCCAAGATGGGATCTCGCAGATGGGATCTCGCCAGTGAAGGTTACGGTGGTGGAAATTGTTTTTCGTTGGCTCCCTGGATGTAATTGGGGTACGTGGGTATATATAGGAGGAAGAAGTACGTCGGTGGCCGCCCGAGGGGCCCACGAGACAGGGGGGCGCCCAGGGCGGTGGGTGCGCCCTCCTATCTCCTGGCCGCCTCGATCGCTTCTTGACTTGCACTCCAAGTCCTCTGGATCATGTTCGTTCCAAAAATCACGCTCCCGAAGGTTTCATTCCGTTTGGACTCCGTTTCATATTCCTTTTCTTCGAAATACTGAAATAGGCAAAAAAAAGCAATACGGGCTGGGCCTCCGGTTAGTAGGTTAGTCCCAAAAATGATATAAATGTGTAAAATGAAGCCCATAAACATCCAAAAATGGCGAGCATACTCACAAATAATCATGTCCTATCAAAATAGCATAGCCAAAGAAAGCTTATCCCTACAAAATCATATAGTTAGGCCATGCTTCATTTTCATTACACAAAATACTCCCATCATGCACAACCCCGGTTTCAGCCAAGCTATTGGTTCATACTTTTTAACGCACTTCAACTTTTTCAACTCTTACGCAATACATGAGCGCAAGCCATGGACATAGCACTATGGTGGTGGTTGTGAGGACAAAAAGGGAGAAGATAGTCTCACATCAACTAGGCATATCAACGGGCTATGGAGATGCCCATCAATAAATATCAATGTGAGTGAGTAGGGATTGCCATGCAATGGATGCACTAGAGCTATAAATATATGAAAGCTCAACAAAAGAAACTAAGTGGGTGTGCATCCAACTTGCTTGCTCACGAAGACCTAGGGCATTTTGAGGAAGCCCATCATTGGAATATACAAGCCAAGTTCTATAATGCAAAATTCCCACTTAGTAAATGAAAATGACAACATAGGAGACTTCTTTATTATGAAGATCATGGTGCTACTTTGAAGCACAAGTGTGGTAAAGAGGATAGTAGCATTGTCCCTTCTCTCTTTTTCTCTCATTTTATTATTTTTTATTCTCTTTTTTTTCTTTTTTGGCCTTTCTTTTTTTCTTTTTGGCCTTTCTTTTTTTCTTTTTGGCCTTTATTTTTTTTATTTTTGGCCTTTCTTCTCTTTTTTCTTTTCTTTTTAAAGTCCGAAGTCTCATCCCGACTTGTGGGGGAATCATAGTCTTCATCATCCTTTCCTCATTGGGACAATGCTGTAATAATGAGATCATCACACTTCTATTGATTTACAACTCAAGAATTACAACTCAAAACTAGAACAAGATATGACTCTATATGAATGCCTCCGGCGGTGTACTGGGATATGCAATGAATCAAGAGCGACATGTATGGAAATTATGAAGGTGGCTTTGCCACAAATACGTTGTCAACTAGATGATCATGCAAAGAGCAATATGACAATGATGGAGCGTGTCATAATAAACGAAACGGTGGAAAGTTGCATGGTAATATACCTCGGAATGGTTATGGAAATGCCATAATAGGTAGGTATGGTGGCTGTTTTGAGGAAGGTAAATAATGGGTGCATGATACCAGCGAAAGTTACGCGGTATAATAGAGGCTAGCAAAGTGGAAGGGTGAGTGTGCGCATATCCATGGACTCACATTAGTCATAAAGAACTCATATACTTATTGCAAAAGTCTACTTGCCCTCGAAGCAAAGTACTACTATGCATGCTCCTAGGGGAAGGGTTGGTAGGAGTTAACCACTTAGCGATCCCGACCTCCACTCATAAGGAAGACAATCAAAAGAGCACCTCATGCAACAAATTTGTCACACAACTTTTACCATATGTGCATGCTACGGGACTTGCCAACTTCAACACAAGTATTTCTCAATTTCATAATTACCCACTAGCATGACTCTAACATTACCACCTCTATATCTGAAAACAATTATCAAGCATCAAATTGATCCTAGTGTTTTATGCACTTTCTATGATAGTTTTTATTATACCCAACTTGGATGCTCATAATTCTAGGACCAAATTTGTAACCATAGCAAATACCATGCTGTTCTAAAAGACGCTCAAAATAATATAAGTGAAGCATGAGAGACTAGCAATTTCTTCAAAATCAAGCCACCGCCGTGCTCTAAAAGATATAAGTGAAGTACTAGAGCAAAAACTATCAAGCTCAAAAGATGTAAGTGAAGCACATAGAGTATTCTAATAAATTCTAATCAAGTGGGCTTCTCCCAAAAGGTGTGTACAGCAAGGATGATTGTGGAAAACTAAAAAGCAAATACTAATATCATACATGACGCTCCAAGCAAAACACATATCATGTGGCGAATAAAAATATAGCTCCAAGTAAAGTTACCAATGAACGAAGACGAAAGAGGGGATGCCTTCCGGGGGCATCCCCAAGCTTAGGCTTTTGGCTACACTTGAATATCTTGGGGTGCCATGGGCATCCCCAATCTTAGGCTCTTGCCACTCTTTGTTCCATAGTCCATCAAATCTTTACCCAAAACTTGAAAACTTCACAACACAAAACACAACAGGAAATCTCATAAGCTCCGTTAGTGAAAGAAAACAAAACCACCACATAAGGTACTGTAATTAACTCATTCTTTATTTATTTTGGTGTTAAACCTACTGTATTCCAAGTTCTCTATGGTTCATACCACTTAATACTAGCCATAGATGCATCAAAATAAGCAAACAACACACGAAAAACAGAATCTGTCAAAGACAGAACAGTCTGTAGCAACATGTAACTAACGCAAACTTATGGAACTTTAAAACTCCTACCAAAATAGGAAGTCCTGGTAAATTTGTCTATTGATCATCAGCAAAAAGAATAAATACAAAATCACGTTTATGTGATTTAACAAAACTAATTTCGTGCGTGCAAAGTTTCTGTTTTTCAGCAGAATCAAATTAACTATCACCATAGGTTATCCTATAGGTTCTACTTGGCACAAACACTAATTAAAACATAAAAACACATCTAAACAGAAGGTAGATGCAAAATTTATTACTAAACAGAAACAAAAACAAAAAAACACAAATAAAATTGGGTTGCCTCCCAACTAGCGCTATCTTTTAACGCCCCTAGCTAGGCATAAAAGCGAAGATAGATCTAAGTAGTGCCATCTTTGGCACTCAATTCATAAGTAGCTCGCATGATAGATTCATAAGGTAATCTGACTTTCTTTCTTGGAAAGTTCTCCATGCCTTTCCTTAATGGAAATTGGAATCTAATATTCCCTTCCTTCATACCAATAATCGTGCCAATCGTTCTAAGGAAAGGTCTACCAAGAATAATAGGGCAAGAAAGATTGCAATCTATATCAACAACGATAAAATCTACGGGCACCAAATTTCTATTTGCAACAATGAGAACATCATTGATCCTTCCCATTGGCTTTTTAATGGTGGAATCCGCAAGGTGTAAATTTAAAGAGCAATCATCAAGATCATGGAAACCTAGAATATCACATAAAGTTTTCGGAATCGTGGCAACACTAGCACCCAAATCACACAAAGCAAAACACTCATAATCTTTAATTTTAATATTTATAGTAGGTTCCCACTCATCATTAAGTTTTCTTGGTATAGAAACTTCCAAATTAAGTTTTTCATCATAAGATTACATCAAGGCATAAAGAATGTGTTTGGTAAAAGCTTTATTTTGACTATAAGCATGAGGAGAATTAACAACGGATTGCAACAAGGAAATACAACCTTCTAAAGAACAATTATCATAATCAAATTCCTTGAAATCCGAGATAGTGGGTTCAATGCTATTTAAAGTCATGACCTCTCCAATCCCACTTTTACCAAATTTAGCATCAAGATCTAAAAACTCCGAATTATTGGGACGCCTTCTAACTAAAGTTGACTCATCTCCAGTCCCATTATTATTAAGATTCATATTGCAAAACAAAGATCTAATAGGAGACACATCAATAACTTTAAGATCTTCATCATTATTTTCATCTAACTTTTCTGGTTTGGCAGCCATCTTATTGACTATGGTAGCTTGCTTATCAGAAATTTGGGCTATAGCATTTTCAAGCCGGGTAATTTGAGAGTTCACACCATAAAATTCTTTAGACATATCATCAAGATCTTTGTTCAAAAACCCCAAAAAAACCTTTTTGTTCCTTAAGCTCTTATCTGAAGAAATTATTATTCTCAAATTGCAAAGTCATAAAACTTCTAATGTTTGATTCAATCTCTTCCAACCTTCTAAGAAGGAGGTTAGTACTATTAGGCAAAGCCATAAGGATTAACAAGCACACAAAAAGACAGGCGAAAGAGAGAGGAGAAGATTGGGAAAAGGAGGGCAAATAAAATGGCAAGGGTGAAGTGGGGGAGAGGAAAACGAGAGGCAAATGACAAATAATGTGAATGCAAGGGAGATGAGTTTGTGATGGGTACTTGGTATGTCTTGACTTGAGCGAAGACCTCCCCGGCAACGGCGCCAGAAATCCTTCTTGCTACGTCTTAAGCTTGCGTTGGTTTTCCTTGAAGAGGAAAGGGTGATGCAGCAATAGAAAAGTGAATAATTATGAGATTATCTAGGCATGATCGTGTATATAGGCATCACATCCGTGACAAGTAGACCGACTCCTGCCTGCATCTACTACTATTACTCCACACATCAACCGCTATCCAGCATGCATCTAGAGTATGAAGTTCATAAGAACAGAGTAACACATTAAGAAAGATGACATGATGTAGAGGGATAAACTGAAGCAATATGATATAAACCCCATCTTTTTATCCTCGATGGCAACAATACAATACATGCCTTGCAACCCCTGTTGTCACTGGGTAAGGACACCGCAAGATTGAACCCAAAGCTAAGCACTTCTCCCATGGCAAGAAAGATCAATCTAGTAGGCCAAACCAAACTGATAATTTGAAGAGACTTGCAAAGATAACTCAATAAGACATAAAAGAATTCAGAGGAGATTCAAATATTTCTCATAGATAAACTTGATCATAAACCCACAATTCATCGGATCTCGACAAACACACCGCAAAAAGAGTTACATCAAATAGATCTCCACAAGATAGGGGGAGAACATGGTATTGCGATCCAAAAAGGGAGAAGAAGCCATCTAGCTAATAACTATGGACCCGAAGGTCTGTGGTATACTACTCACAACTCATTGGAGGGGCTACGGTGTTGATGTAGAAGCCCTCCATGGTCGATTCCCCCTCCGGCGGAGCGCCGACGAAGGCTCCAAGATGGGATCTCGCGGATACAGATGGTTACGGTGATGGAAATTGTTTTTCGTTGGCTCCCTGGATGTTTTCGGGGTACATGGGTATATATAGGAGGAAGAAGTACATCGGTGGCTGCCCGAGGGGCCCACAAGACAGGGGGCGCACCCTCCTATCTCCTGGCTGCCTCGATTGCTTCTTGACTTGCACTCCAAGTCCTCTGGATCACGTTCGTTCCAAAAATCATGCTCCCAAAGGTTTCATTCCGTTTGGACTCCGTTTGATATTCCTTTTCTTCGAAATACTGAAATAGGCAAAGAAAATAGCAATACGGGCTGGGCCTCCGATTAGTATGTTAGTTCCAAGAATGATATAAATGTGTAAAATAAAGCCCATAAACATCCAAAAGGGGTAATATAATAGCATGGAACAATCAAAAATTATAGATATGTTGGAGACGTATCAATTGATCTTGATGAATATGAGTATTACAAGAGTTGATCTACCACGAGATCATAATGGCTAAACCCTAGAAGTCTAGCTTATATGATTATGATTGTGTGTGCCTCTACGGACTAATCCCTCCGGTTTATATAGACACTAGAGGGGACTAGGGTTGTACAAAGTTGGTTACAAAGAAAGGAATCTACATATCCAAATCGCCTAGCTTGCTTTCCATGCCAAGGAGAGTCCCGTCCGAACACGGGAGGAAGTCATGTATCTTGCATCTTCATAGCCCAATAGTCCGGCCCATGTTAATAGTCTGGCCATCCGAGGACCCCTTAATCCAGGACTCCCTCAACTCCTACGGTCGAAACGGGGTCCTGTTGATCAGGAAGGGTGTAGCGTACTACAAAACGGAGGAAACAGACTTGTGTTGGAGCGTTGCGGTCGAAACGGGGGTCCTGTTCATTGGGATGGGTGTGGCGTACCACAAAACGGGACTCCATGTGATATGGTTCATTTCCACCATCGACCTCCTCCAGCCTCCACGGGCTACTGTTCATCCATCGTTGACCTCCTCCAGCCTCCACCTACGACTATTCATCCACGGTCTCCTGTTCATCCAGCCTCCACCGTGCGCTGATCCACGACTACTGTTCAACCATCCCTCTCCACGGGGCACAGTTCAACTACCCCTGCTCGGGCTACTGTTCATCTACCCCTCCACCGGCTACTGTTCAACCAGCCCTCCACGGGGTCCTGTTCATCTAGCCCTCCACGGGGTCTTGTTCATCCACCCCAACCGGCTCGATCGGGGTCCTGTTCATCCAGCGGCAACGACCTATACTACCACGGGGTCCTGTTCATCCAACCCCCCCCACCGGGAACTGTTCATCCACCCCCCCCCAACAATGCTCACTGTTCATCCTGAGGCAGCATCGATTGGCTTCAGTTAGCAGCAGTAGCGAAGGAATCGCTCGATCGGCTTCAGTTAACAACCACCGATCGATCGCACGGGTTCAGTAACGCATAGCCAGCTGCAATGCAATCGCTCGAGTTCAGTAGGTGAATGCCTCACTCGGGTTCAGTTATAGCCCAACTCCTCGCACCTACGCGCGTGCGTATACGAGAGAAACCGCAAACCTCCGTGCATCGCTCGGCCCCGACCACCCATCATAACCGGGAGCACCACAATATTTTCCTCGCCCTCGCTTCTACCATGGTTTTTTCCGTCATGGACGACCCAAAGAATGTCATGCAACTGGGTATCCGGCCCGCCCAGGACAAAAAGCCCATTTTCTTTCTTGAATTTTTGTAATAGAAGTAGGAGCCCACCACATCTATGATGATACCGGGTTTTGTCACAATTATCATCATAGAAGTGTCATTAGTATGACAGAAATTTTTTTCGTTCGGCCCAAAATGTCACGGATGTGTCTTTTTTTGTAGTGTCAGGCTCCAACTTGGGCAAGGCACATAGTCCATTTCCTCCAAACTGGAGAACTTTTTTGTAGTGTCAGTTTGTCGATGACACTATGTACAGAAGAAGGCCCAACGATGTGAAATTGAAGTGCATTTGCCGGGAAGAAGGAAAGGAACTGCTGGCAGAAATACACAAAGGAATGTGTGGTTCCCACATTGGATCAAAGGCTTTAGTTGGGAAAGCATTTCGATAAGGATTATGTTGGCCCACTGCCCTCCAAGATGCGGTTGAGCTAGTCACCAAGTGTGAAGCCTGCCAGTTCCATTCCAAGAACATCCATCTGCCTGCCCTAGCATTTCAAACAATCCCTTTGTCATAGCCGTCTTCGGTCTGGGGCTCGTTATCCTCGGTCATTTCCCCCGAGATGCCCGGGGCTTTGAATTCTTGTTCATTGTAATCGACAAGTTTATAAAGTGGCCGGAAGTAGCTGCCGTGAGAAAGATGACTGCTCAGGGAGCTATCAAGTTCTTGAAAGATTTGGTGTGCCGCTTCGGGGTTCCTGCCCGGATCTTCACTGACAAAGGCACCCAATTCAAGAGCCACGCCTTCATGTGATATGTTCATGCCCTCAGAAGCAAGATCTCATTTGCCTCCGTTGCACATCCCAGAAGCAATGGACAAGCTGAGAGGGAGAACGCTGAAGTGCTGCGGGGCCTCAAGACAAGAACGTTTGATAAGCTATTGAAGTGCGGAAGGAGGTGGATCGATGAGCTGTCGGTGGTTCTTTGGTCCCTCAGAATGACACCAAATCGAGCTACTGGGTAGACTCCCTTCTCCCTAGTCTATGGGGAAGAAGCAATTATACCCACAGAACTCATTTACGGGTCACCTCGAGTACTTGCCTACGATGAAGTAGCGCAGGAACATCACCGGTGTGATGATGCTGTGCTTCTCGAGGAGAACCATCTCTGGGCGGCTACATGTGCTGCATGCTACCAGCAAGCCCTGCATCGCTATCACAACCGTAGGGCTCATGCCGGGTGTTTTGAGGATGGCAACCTTGTCCTTAGGTGCGTTCAGTCCGCCAAGAGTACAAACAAGTTGTCGCCAAAGTGGGAAGGCCCTTACCGGGTAGTACGAGTCACCAGACCTGGCGCAGTCCATCTGGAGACCGGAGATGGCATTCAATTGCAAAACTCATGGAATATTGAGCATCTTCGCAAGTTCTACCCGTAAGGCACGGCTGTCGGGCCCTTCCTGGCAGCCACACTTTTACACAGGCCTTACCTTAGTTGCATGTAACCCCTTGTATGAAGCCAGGCGCAGACCCTGAGCAACAGAGAAATGAATGAAGCGTTGGGGGCCCTCGACAAGTTACATGCATGCATAAGCATATCATGAGCATCACCTGTTCATGTAGATAAGATCGCATCTGGCATCATTTTCATCTGCATATACTACACGCTCGTGTCGTGGACTAAGTCCTCAAGAAGGAGATGAGAAGACAAGCCAGCACTGCGATCTCCGGCTAGCCAAAGAGATAAGTTCTTCCTGTTATCCATATGTGTTCTGTAAGTGAAAACTTGTGCATAAGAACACCCTGCTACCCTTTGAACCTTAGGTGCTCCCACCCTTTGACTCGAACGTTGCTTCGGTCGGGGTGGTCGTAGTGGCCTTTGATGGATAAGGCCCGGCAGGGGGCTGGTCCCTCTTTATAGTTTGTGCCCGGTAGGCCTACTCCCTGGCAGCAAGACAGAGGATACTGGTAGGATTGCCTGCTAGGGGGACTTGTTTATTTAAAAATATAGAGGCATCCCACCTCCGCATGGACATACACATGCATGAGTTCCCGTTAAGGCTCATCTTTTTCATTAACATGCAAATCAAACAAGTACAGACCTTACAGGACACAAACATGGATTCAAGAGATTACATTATTTGAACTGAAATTTGGCAAGTGCCTACAGATTTAAGATTGAAAAAAGACAAGTGCCCCGTGATGCCCCTTCTTGTCCCTCTCCTCCTAGGTACTTAATATGTTTCCACCGTATCTACTTTTCCTAACGCTTTTCCTCTTGTTTTGGACTCTAATTTGCATGATTTGGATGAAACTAACCCGGACAGATGTTCTGTTCAGCAGAACTACCATCGTGTTCTTTTTGTGCAGAAATAAAAGTTCTCGGAATGGAACGGAACTTTCCAAGGAATTTTTATATAATAAAAGAGAATTTCTGGAGCCAAGAACCACCGGAGGGGGGCACCTGGGTGGGCACAACCCACTAGGGCGCGCCACCCTTTCTAGGCGCGCCCAGGTGGGTTGTCCCCACCTGGTGGCCCCTCAGACCCTGAAACCGATGCTATAAAATCACATATTTCAAGAAAAAAAATTAGAGAGAAAGAATTATCGCGTTTTCACGACGGAGCCGCTGCCGTCTCGTGTTCTACATCGGGAGGCCAGATCTGGAGTCCATTTGGGGCTCCAGAGAGGGGGATGTCCTATCTTCGTCATCACCAACCCTTCTCCATCGCCAATTCCATTATGCTCCCCACTGGGAGTGAGTAATTCCTTCATAGGCCCATTGGTCGGTGAGGAGTTGGATGAGATTCATCATGTAATCGAGTTAGTTTTGTTAGGGCTTGATCCCTAGTATCCATTATGTTCTGAGATTGATGTTGCTATGACTTTGCCATGCTTAATGGTTGTCACTTTGGGCCCGGGTGCCATGATTTTAGATCAGAACTGTTTATGTTTCACCATTATATCCATGTTCTAGATCCGATCTTGCAACTTATAGTCACCTACTACGTGTTATGATCCGGCAACCCTGGAGTGACAATAGTCAGGACCACTCACCATGATGACCGTAGTTTGAGGAGTTCATGTATTCACCTTGTGCTAATGCTTTGTTCCAGTACACTATTAAAAGGAGGCCTTAATAACCCTTAGTTTTCAATAGGACCCCGCTGCCACGGGAGGGTAGGACAAAAGATGTCATGCAAGTTCTTTCCATAAGCATGTATGAGTATTTACGGAATACATGCCTACATTATATTTATGAACTGGAGCTAGTGTCGTATCACCCTAGGTTATGATTATCTCATGATGAATATCATCCAACAAATTACCGAACCAATTCCTACGACGTTCCTACATATTTCTCTTGCTAAGTTACTATCACTACTGTTAGTATTGCACTTGCTACAAAACTACTACTATCACTGTTACTGTTACTATTGCTGCTACCACTATTATCAAAACTATCATACTACTTCTCTACTGATCAATTTGCCGCAGATAATTAATCTCCACGTGTGGTTGAATTGACAACTCAGCTGCTAATACTTGAAAATATTCTTTGGCTCCCCTTGTGTTGAATCTATAAATTTGGGTTGAATACTCTACCCTCCAAAACTGTTGCGATCCCATATACTTGTGGGTTATCAAGACCTTTTTGTGGCGTCGTTGCCGGGGAGCATAGCTATATTTGTGGAGTCACTTGGGATTATTATCATATTAACACTATGAAGAATCTGAAGGATGCTAAGACTAAGATTGTTCCCTCTAAGACGAGGGGATGTAAGCAACTGCCATCCAACTCCGCTTTAGATTCACCTTATGTTATAAGTAAACTTGCCACACCACCACATGCTATTAATTCTGATATGTCACAAGTTGTTGATGATGCTACTTCTACTATCAATGCTACTCATGATGATGCTAGTACCTTGGTTTATGATGATGTGCCACTAGGTGAATTTTTTGATGAACAAATTGCTAGAGTAAGACAACATGATGTTGTTGAAACTGATGATGAGCTTGATACTGAAAATCTTGAAACACCTACTAGAACTAGCCCTCCTAGATATGAATTGCCAAAGGTACCGGAAGGTTCACTGGTGTAGAGACCTGCTATACAAATGGTGTTTAACCCCTTTCCGCAACGGCATTTGGAATCGTAGCCAAGTGAGTGTGGGCGATAGGGGGGGTCCTTCCCACACGAGCCAGAAATCGTCAGGGATAGGCCCTCCTAGCACACTGGTGTTGGGGAAGCAGTAATTTCAAAAAAATTCCTACGCACACACAGGATCATGGTGATGCATAGCAACGAGAGGGGAGAGTATTGTCCACGTACCCTCGTAGACCGAAAGCGGAAGCATTAGCACAACGCGGTTGATGTAGTCGGACGTCTTCATGATCCGACCGATCAGGTACCAAGCATATGGCACCTCTGAGTTCAGCACACGTTCAGCTCGATGACGTCCCACGAACTCTGATCCAGCAGAGCTTTGCGGGAGAGTTCTGTCAGCACGACGGCGTGATGACGGTGTTGATGATGCTACCGACACAGGGCTTCGCCTAAGCACCACTATGATTTTACCGAGGTGGAATATGGTGGAGGGGGGCACCGCACACGGGTAAGAGATCCATTGTTGTGTCTAGAGGTGCCCCCTACCCCCGTATATAAAGGATCAAGGGGGGAGGGGGTGGCCGGCCAGGAGGAGGCGCGCCAGGGAGGAGTCCTACTCCCACCGGGAGTAGGACTCCCTCCTTTCCTAGTCCAAGTAGGAGAGGGGAAGGAAGGGGGAGAGGAGAGGAAGGAAAAGGGGGGCACCACCCCCCCTCCTTGTCCTATTCGGACTAGAGGGGGAGGGGGTGCGCGGCCTGCCCTGGCCGCCCCTCCTCTTCTCTACTAGGGCCCATTAGGCCCACTAAATCCCCCCGGGGGGGTCCGTAACCCCCCGGTACTCCGGTATATGTCCGAAGCCGCCCGAAACACTTATGGTGTCCGAACATAGTCATCCAATATATCGATCTTTACATCTTGACCATTTCGAGACTCCTTGTCGTGTCCGTGATCATATCCGGGACTCTGAACTAACTTCGGTATATAAAAACACAAAAACTCATAATACCGATCGTCACCGAACTTTAAGCATGCGGACCCTACGGGTTCGAGAACTATGTAGACATGACGAGACATGTCTCTTGTCAATAACCAATAGCGGAACCTGGATGCTCATATTGGCTCCCACATATTCTACGATGATCTTTATCGGTCAAACCGCATAACAACATACGTTGTTCCCTTTGTAATCGGTATGTTACTTGCCCGAGATTTGATCGTCGGTATCTCAATACCCAGTTCAATCTCGTTACCGGCAAGTCTCTTTACTCATTTCATAATGCATCATCCCGCAACTAACTCATTAGTCACATTGCTTGCAAGGCTTATAGTGATGTGCATTACCGAGAGGGCCCAGAGATACCTCTCCTACAATTGGAGTGACAAATCCTAATCTCAAAATACGCCAACTCAACAAGGACCTTCGGAGACACCTATAGAGCACCTTATAATCACCTAGTTACGTTGTGACGTTTGGTAGCACAAGAAGTGTTCCTCCGGTAAACGGGAGTTTCATAATCTCATAGTCATAGGAACATGTATAAGTCATGAAGAAAGCAACAGCAACATACTAAACGATCAAGTGCTAAGCTAACGGACTGGGTCAAGTCAATCACATCATTCTCTAATGATGTGATCCCGTTAATCAAATGACAACTCATGTCTATGGCTAGGAAACTTAACCATCTTTGATTCAACGAGCTAGTCAAGTAGAGGCATACTAGAGACACTATGTTTGTCTATGTATTCACACATGTATTATGTTTCCGGTTAATACAATTCTAGCATGAATAATAAACATTTATCATGAAATAAGGAAATAAATAATAACTTTATTATTGCCTCTAAGGCTTATTTCCTTCAGTCTCCCACTTGCACTAGAGTCAATAATCTAGTTCACATCACCATGTGATTTAACACCAATATTCACATCTATATGTGATTAATACCCATAGTTCACATCGTCATGTGATTAACACCCAAAGGGTTTACTAGAGTCAATAATCAAGTTCACATTTTTATGTGATTAACACCCAAAGAGTACTAAGGTATGATCATGTTTTGCTCGTGAGAGAAGTTTAGTCAACGGGTCTGTCACATTCAGAGCCGTATGTATTTTGCAAATATTCTATGTCTACAATGCTCTCCATGGAGCTACTCTAGCTAATTGCTCCCACTAATATGTATCCAGATTGAGACTTAGAGTCATCTTGTCAGGACCCCGACTCGATGTCACATCGATCTAGCCGGTAACACCTCATATCACTTTGCGGCCTCACGCACGGTATCCCCACGGGTGTCGTCTTACCTTTTCCCGGGACCGTTTGCGCCTTTTGGCTCACGTATATGATAGTGTCGCTAGCATCCATATGATAAGGAGCCCGGGCTGACATGACTAGTCGCAAACCCAAAGTGGCACGGACTTACAGGGACAGGCATCCATGACCCAGCTTCGAACGTGTCGGTCATCAGCAAGTGGGTCCGGGCTGTAGCACTGGGCTAGCAGGACTCCGATAAACCGGGCTGTAGCGGGCTAACAGGACTCCGGTACTCAAAGCGTGACATTTCCCCGAAGGGACAGACACAGGAACGAAGAAGGACACATGCCGGCCAGCCTAAGTGTTCCAGAGCAGTAGCAAGCTACCATGGCTCAGCGGTAACACTAGGAGACATTTCCCGGTAAGAGAGGCTACTAAAGATAAACAACTAGATAGTCAGATCCCACACATACCAAGCATTTCAATCATACACACAATATGCTCGATATGTGCAAATACAACGAAGCATCACAACATGACTCTATGACACAAGTATTTTATTTAAGGCTCAGGGAGCCATACATAACATACACAAAGGTACGGGTCTCACGACCCCACATACAAGTCATACAGTCATACAAACCAGCAGCGGAAGTAACTTGTCTGAGTACAGACAACTAGTAAAATAAAAGAGGCTTGGAAAGCCTAACTATACTACGTGGTCCTCCACAAGCTCAGGGTCACCACCTGGGTCTTTAGCCTACTAGTTGATGTCAACGTCTACATAGAACCCATCAGAAGGGGTTGCAGCGTCTTCTGTAAAAATGTAGATTATAGCAATATGAGTACAAAGGTACTCAGCAAGACTTACATCAGATCCTACATACATGCATAGTATCAAGAAGGGTTGGTGGAGTTATTGCAGCAAGCCAGCTTTGACTGTTGGCTAGGCTATCCTACGATACTCCAACTGAAATGGTTTTGCGCACACGAGTCCACTACTCACCACTTCAATACACTACCGAGGATCCACCTCCGTCTTCCTATGGAAGAGCCATCCTCGGCACTCACACTTATCTTGAGTCTTTTAACAGTTTCCATTTACTTGTCTATGAACTGTATAGGCAACCAAGTAGTCCTTTACCGCGGACGCGGCTATTCGAATAGATCATGTTAACCCTGCAGGGGTGTACTTCTTCATACACGCTCTCACCACTTACCGTCGCTTACACGACATGTACTCGGCAACCTTCAAGCGGAAGCCCAACGTGGGTGTCGGCCACGACCTACCTAATCACCTAAGCCTCCAGTCCAGGTTTATCGCCTATTCGGATTCCATCCGCAGGGAGTCCGGCCGAGGTTTCCCATACGGCCCCGAACGATGTGAACAGGGTTCCCGAGATACCTAACGGGTATTCGGTACACCGTGCCACGTACCTACCGCATCACAGCCCACCCCTACGGTCAGCGCTGTCCACGGCCTCCAGTAGGCTACAAACACCAGAAACTACTTGCAACTCCTGGACGGAGAACTAGGGTGAATAAGAAGTCGAGAGGGTCCATTGGTTTCGGGCCCAATGCATGGTAGTAGCTGATTCTTAAATCACACATACAGATCTCAGTGCTTAAGGTCGGCTTCAATGAAACAACCCACCATGTACTCCTACATGGCCTCTCATCGATACCTTTACCAAATCGTGTTCACCACACCACTCTCATTACCGACATAATCATTTCACTCTAGCCCATCACCCAGACGAACCAGACCTGACATGACTCTAAGCATAGCAGGCATAGCAAGGTAGGAACAACACATACATATGGCTCAATCAACTCCTACACATGCTAGTGGGTTTCATCTAGTTACTGTGGCAATGACAGGTCATGCAGAGGAAATGGGTTCAACTACCGTAGCACACAGCAGTTTGAATCGCGTTGTCTTAATGCAGTAAAAGAGAGCAGGAGCGAGAACATGGGATTGTATCGATATGATCAAATGGTTGGTTGCTTGCCTGATGGTTCGATGCACTGATATGGTTCTTCGTTAGGGTAATCACGGTACTCCTCGGGGGCAGAACCTGTCGCAAAGGACATCGATACACAAGCATCACCAAACAATGTGCAACAATATGATGCATGCATGAAACATGGCAATATGAGTGTGTTGGGCTAATGCAACTAAAACCAGAGGGGTTTGAACAAATTTGAATCAAAGATTCAAATTTCAAACTCAAACATGGCCTTTTAAAGTGCTTTTCCTTGTTCTGCTTAAAACATCAATTTAACTTGTTTGATCATGCATGAAAATAGTACAGATGGATAGATTGGATTTTTCTGATCATTTTTCATATATAATTTGTCCAATTTGGAGTTACAGAATAAAAGTTATGAATTTTTGAAGTTTAAATAATATTCTAGAATTTCCTGTTTTAATTTAAATCCAGAATATAATTATTGCGCCAGCATGACGTCAGCATGACGTCAGTGGTCAACTGCGGCCGGCTGGAGTCAAACCTGACGTGTGGGGGCCACACGTCAGTGACAGGGGGGGTTTAACAGGTTTAATTTAATCCTAATTAGGGATTAGAGGCACTGGGGCCCACTGTCAGTGTCAGGGGGGTTGACTAACAGTAGTTAGCGCTAACCTAACCACCTGGCCGACAGGGCCCACGCGTCAGTGACCCTGGGGGGTCAAACCCCAGGTCGGACAAGTCAAACCCCACCGGCGACATGACGCCGGCGAGGTCCGAGACGGCGGCGAAAGTGCTTTTTGCCATTCCGGCAACCAAATGGACGGCGGAAGGCATCTACGTGTTGCTGAGGTTGAGCCGCGACTATTGGTGGTGGTGGTTGGGCTCGGGGTGGCCGGAGTTGACGACGGCGAGCTCGGCTGCGGCGGCCGGAGTTCGGGTGCGGTCGGAAACGGCGTTGCAGGGCGTTAGGGGAGGTGTTGGTGCGTGCTACGTGCTCCTAGTGAGGTGTGGAGCACGATGGTGTGCTCGGTTGGGCGCTACGGCGACCGTGGCCACGACGGCGACATCGTCGGCGGCGTGGAGCTTTCGGCCGAGGTGGGGCTAGGGCCTAGAGGTCGGGAGAGACCAGGGGAGAAGGGGGAAACGACTCAGGGGCTCACCGCGGTTGCAGTGGCGTCGAAGCGGGCTCGGGGACGCGCCGGAGACGACGAATTTGACGGCGACGGTGGTCGGAGCCCGAAGAGGGGAACGGCGACGTGGCGGCGATGCAGGGCTTCCGGAGACCCGTGGAGCGGTGGGGAGGAAGAGGGAGTCGAGGCGGAGCTCCTGAGCTAGTCGGGGGAGCGAGAGGTGGTCGGAGACGGCGGCTATGGCGAACGGCGGCGATGGTGGTGTTCGGCCGTGAGAGAGAGGGAGGGAGCAGCACGGGAGAGAGAGAGAGGGATAAGACCAGGGGATCGGGGCGGCACCGAGAAGAAGCGCCACGGCGTCGCGCTGGCGAGGGAGGCAGGCAGACGGGCTAGTGGCGTGGCGCTCCGGCCGTGCGCGCGCGCCGGCCACACGCCTGGCCGACTGGCGCCAGGAGGACGACGGCGGTGGTGGGCTGGGCTGGCTTGCTGGGCCGGCCAGCTGGCTGGGCCGCACAGGGAGGAGCCCAGGTAAGTTTTCTCCCTTTTTTTCTATTTCTGTTTTTATTTAATATATCTGCAACTTTGTTGAATTAAATAAAATACCTAGGCAACTTCAAAAATCACCAAACTATTCCTGGCCCATAGTTGGATTATTTCCAACATGAAACATTTTAGTTTGGAGATATTTGAGCATTTAAATATTTTATATTATTTTAAATGCCCAAATTCAAATATTTATGATTTAATTCAAAAACCCTAGGATGGCCTAGGAAAATGTGCACCACTTTTGGCAGAGGTTCTGAACCAAGACAAAAATGATGGGCATTTTAGAAGGGCATTTCAGGTTCATTGAAAAATTATTTTAGTAACCCTAGTTGGTTTCAGAGGGGACTGGGGGTTCTGTCATCCCCATTTCAAGTTTCTGATGAAAGAGTAAACATGATGCAACACTCTAATGCATGACTAGCTAGGGTGTGACAACTCACCCCCACTCAAAAGAATCTCGTCCCGAGATTTGGGTTCCTCCAGGAAGAAGGCGGGATATTCAAGTCGAAGACGATCCTCCCTTTCCCAAGTTGCTTCATCCTCAGAATGGTGCAACCATTGTACTTTGAGAAACTTGATATTATGACGTCGGGTGGTACATTCGGCCTGATCGAGGATACGAACGGGGTACTCTCGATATGTAAGATTATCTTGAAGATCAAGCGTTTCGTGGTCCACTTCACGGATAGGATCCGAGAAGCAACGCCTGAGTTGAGAAACGTGGAAGACATCGTGAACTCTGGAGAGGTGCGGAGGTAGTTCCAACTGGTAGGCAACTTCTCCTCGTTTGGCGAGAATGCGAAAAGGTCCAATGTAACGAGGAGCCAATTTGCCTTTGATACCGAAACGATGGGTTCCCTTCAGAGGGGTGACCCGAAGATAAGCCTTCTCGTCAACTTCGAAAGTCATAGCCCTATGTTTTCGGTCATATTGACTCTTTTGACGAGATTGGGCTGTTTTCAACTTTTCACGAACGATACGAACTTGTTCTTCTGCTTCCTGAATCATATCCGGGCCAAAGAATTGTCTTTCCCCGGTCTCTGACCAGTTAAGGGGTGTTCGACATCGTCGTCCATAGAGAACTTCAAAAGGGGCTTTACCCAAGCTAGATTGATAGTTGTTGTTGTAGGCGAATTCGGCAAATGGAAGGCACTTCTCCCAGTCCATTCCGAAAGAGATAACAGAGGCTCGAAGCATGTCTTCTAGAATTTGGTTGACGCGTTCCACTTGACCACTCGACTGAGGGTGGAAAGCGGTGCTAAAGGAGAGACGGGTTCCCATAGCATTTTGGAAACTTTCCCAAAATCGAGAGGTGAAAAGACTTCCTCGATCCGAGTTAATTTCCAAAGGAACACCATGGAGAGACACTATTCGGGAGATGTACAAATCTGCCAGCTGACTAGCGGTTATACTCTCACGAACAGGTAAGAAATGGGCTACTTTGGAAAGACGATCGACCACGACGAAAATAGCATTATTCCCTCTCTTGGTCCTGGGAAAACCGGTAATGAAATCCATACTAATTTTATCCCATTTCCATTCAGGAATAGCTAAGGGTTGAAGAGTGCCAGCAGGCCGTTGATGCTCTGCTTTTACACGACGACAGACATCGCAATTTGCAATATACTGAGCAATTTCTCTCTTCATCCTAGTCCACCAGAACCTCTGGCGTAGGTCCTGATACATTTTAGTACTACCGGGATGAATAGTGAGAGGAGATTCATGAGCTTCCTTAAGGATTAACCGCCTTAGGTTGCGCACTTTGGGAACTACTAGTCGATTCCCGAAGTATACGACTCCTTGATCATTAATGGAGAAACAATCCGCAATTCCTTTCTGAATGTTCCTCTTGATGCGGGAGATTCCCGGATCTACCTTCTGTGCTTTGATAATTTGATCCGTAAGGGTAGGTTTTGCTACCAAGGTGGCAAGAAAACCTTGAGGTAAAATGTGAAGGTTAAGCTTCCGAAATTCCTCATGGAGAAGCGGTTGACTTTGTTGTAACATCAGGTTGTTACAATAGGATTTACGACTTAGCGCATCAGCCATGACGTTGGCTTTCCCTGGGGTGTAGGTTATTCCTAAGTCGAAGTCTGTGATCAATTCAACCCAACGTCTCTGCCTGAGATTCAAATCCGGTTGGGTGAAAATGTACTTCAGACTTTGGTGATCAGTGAATATTTCGCAACGATTACCGAGGAGGTAATGTCGCCAGGTCTTAAGTGCATAGACTACGGCTGCAAGCTCTAGATCATGAGTAGGATAATTCTCCTCATGTGGGTGCAACTGCCGTGAAGCGTAAGCAATTACGTGTCGATCTTGCATGAGAATGCAACCTAGTCCTTGTCGCGAGGCGTCGCAGTAGATAACGAAGTCCTTGGAGAAGTCTGGCGGTACCAGCACGGGAGCAGAGGTCAGGTGTCTTTTCAGTTCCTGAAAGCTGTGCTCACATTGTGGAGTCCATTCGAACTTCTTATCTTTCTTGAGGAGTTCGGTTAGAGGTTTGGCAACCTTGGAAAAGTTCTCGACAAAGCGACGGCAATAGCTTGCTAAGCCTAGAAAACTCCGAACTTGCTTGACCGATTCAGGTGGAGTCCAATTAAGGACGGCTTGAACTCGCTCAGGGTTAACAGCAATACCTTTACCAGATATTACATGACCCAGATAGGTCACTTCTGACAACCAGAATTCACATTTAGAAAATTTGGCATAAAGGCGATGCTCTCGAAGTTTCTTCAACACTAGCCTTAAATGTTCGGCATGTTCTTCCTCATTCTTGGAGTAGATGAGTATATCATCGAGATAAACTACGACGAATTTATCCAAATACTCCATGAAGATTGAGTTCATTAACCGAGAAAAGGTGGCTGGAGCGTTGGTTAAACCGAAGGACATGACGGTGTACTCGTATTGGCCATAACGAGTAACAAAGGCCGTTTTAGGAATGTCCCCGTTTCTGATTTTGATTTGATGGTAGCCCAACCTCAAATCCATCTTGGAGAAGACTGAGGATCCAGCGAGCTGATCAT
>NC_057807.1:577547430-577554936 GCF_018294505.1 Triticum aestivum | reverse complement strand
CGAGGTCGGTGCGGTGGTCTCGGGCCGCTCGAGCACACGGGGCTCGGCTAGCTCGATGAAGTGGACGGCGGCGAAGCTCCTGGACACGGTGGCACGGCGTGGGGTGGACGGAGGGCGTGGCTACGGCGAGGGGGTGGCGGCGATGGCGTCGGCCATGGCTGGGGCGTGCGAGGGGGAGGAGCTGGAGAGGAGAGGGGGTGTCTGGGGGGTTCGGGGGAGAGAGGGAGGCCGGTTCACGGCGTTAGCCGGGCGAGGGAGGCGGCGAGGCGGCGAGCAGCTGCGTGGCGAGTTGCGGTGCCGCCGCCGAGCACCTTGGCTGCCTGCCTGGCAAGCCAAGCAGCTCGCTGGAGCGGTGGCCGGGCTGGGCCGGCCAGGTGGGCTGGCTGGTGGGCGACAGGTAAGCTTTTTCATTTTCTTCTGTTTCTGTTTTTATTTAATATATCTGCAACTTTGTTGAATTTAATAAAATACCCAGGCAACTTCAAAAATCACCAAACTATTCCTGGCCCATAGTTGGATTATTTCCAACATGAAACATTTTAGTTTGGAGATATTTGAGCATTTAAATATTTTATATTATTTTAAATGCCCAAATTCAAATATTTATGATTTAATTCAAAAACCCTAGGATGGCCTAGGAAAATGTGCACCACTTTTGGCAGAGGTTCTGAACCAAGACAAAAATGATGGGCATTTTAGAAGGGCATTTCAGGTTCATTGAAAAATTATTTTAGTAACCCTAGTTGGTTTCAGAGGGGACTGGGGGTTCTGTCATCCCCATTTCAAGTTTCTGATGAAAGAGTAAACATGATGCAACACTCTAATGCATGACTAGCTAGGGTGTGACAACTCACCCCCACTCAAAAGAATCTCGTCCCGAGATTTGGGTTCCTCCAGGAAGAAGGCGGGATATTCAAGTCGAAGACGATCCTCCCTTTCCCAAGTTGCTTCATCCTCAGAATGGTGCAACCATTGTACTTTGAGAAACTTGATATTATGACGTCGGGTGGTACATTCGGCCTGATCGAGGATACGAACGGGGTACTCTCGATATGTAAGATTATCTTGAAGATCAAGCGTTTCGTGGTCCACTTCACGGATAGGATCCGAGAAGCAACGCCTGAGTTGAGAAACGTGGAAGACATCGTGAACTCTGGAGAGGTGCGGAGGTAGTTCCAACTGGTAGGCAACTTCTCCTCGTTTGGCGAGAATGCGAAAAGGTCCAATGTAACGAGGAGCCAATTTGCCTTTGATACCGAAACGATGGGTTCCCTTCAGAGGGGTGACCCGAAGATAAGCCTTCTCGTCAACTTCGAAAGTCATAGCCCTATGTTTTCGGTCATATTGACTCTTTTGACGAGATTGGGCTGTTTTCAACTTTTCACGAACGATACGAACTTGTTCTTCTGCTTCCTGAATCATATCCGGGCCAAAGAATTGTCTTTCCCCGGTCTCTGACCAGTTAAGGGGTGTTCGACATCGTCGTCCATAGAGAACTTCAAAAGGGGCTTTACCCAAGCTAGATTGATAGCTGTTGTTGTAGGCGAATTCGGCAAATGGAAGGCACTTCTCCCAGTCCATTCCGAAAGAGATAACAGAGGCTCGAAGCATGTCTTCTAGGATTTGGTTGACGCGTTCCACTTGACCACTCGACTGAGGGTGGAAAGCGGTGCTAAAGGAGAGACGGGTTCCCATAGCATTTTGGAAACTTTCCCAAAATCGAGAGGTGAAAAGACTTCCTCGATCCGAGTTAATTTCCAAAGGAACACCATGAAGGGACACTATTCGGGAGATGTATAAGTCTGCCAGCTGACTAGCGGTTATACTCTCACGAACAGGTAGGAAATGGGCTACTTTGGAAAGACGATCGACCACGACGAAAATAGCATTATTCCCTCTCTTGGTCCTGGGAAAACCGGTAATGAAATCCATACCAATTTTATCCCATTTCCATTCAGGAATAGCTAAGGGTTGAAGGGTGCCAGCAGGCCGTTGGTGCTCTGCTTTTACACGACGACAGACGTCGCAATTTGCAATATACTGAGCAATTTCTCTCTTCATCCTAGTCCACCAGAACCTCTGGCGTAGGTCCTGATACATCTTAGTACTACCGGGATGAATGGTGAGAGGAGATTCATGGGCCTCCTTAAGGATCAACTGCCGCAGATGCTGGTTCTTGGGAACCACTAGACGATTCTCAAAGTACACAACACCATGATCATTTGTGGAGAAACAACTAGCACCTCCGCTAGCAATGTTCTCTTTGATTTTAGATATTCCCTTATCTCGCTTTTGGGCAGCGATGATTTGATCCGTAAGAGTAGGTTTTGTCACCAAGGTGGAAAGAAAACCTTGAGGTACAATGTGAAGGTTAAGCTTCCGAAATTCCTCATGGAGAAGCGGTTGACTTTGTTGTTACAATAAGATTTACGACTTAGCGCATCAGCCATGACGTTGGCTTTCCCTGGGGTATAGGTTATTCCTAAGTCGAAGTCTGTGATCAATTCAACCCAACGTCTCTGTCTGAGATTCAAATCCGGTTGGGTGAAAATGTACTTCAGACTTTGGTGATCAGTGAATATTTCGCAACGATTACCGAGGAGGTAATGTCGCCAGGTCTTAAGTGCATAGACTACGGCTGCAAGTTCTAGATCATGAGTAGGATAATTCTCCTCATGTGGGTGCAATTGCCGTGAAGCGTAAGCAATTACGTGTCGATCCTGCATAAGGATGCAACCTAGTCCTTGTCGCGAGGCGTCGCAGTAGATAACAAAGTCCTTGGAGAAGTCTGGCGGTACCAGCACAGGAGCAGAAGTCAGGCGTCTTTTCAGTTCCTGGAAACTGTGCTCACATTGTGGAGTCCATTCGAACTTCTTATCTTTCTTGAGGAGTTCGGTTAGAGGTTTAGCAACTTTGGAGAAGTTCTCGACAAAGCGACGACAATAGCTCGCTAAGCCTAGAAAACTCCGAACTTGCTTGACCGATTCAGGTGGAGTCCAATCAAGGACGGCTTGAACTCGCTCAGGGTTAACAACAATACCTTTACGAGATATTACATGACCCAGATAGGTCACTTCTGGCAACCAGAATTCACATTTAGAAAATTTGGCATAAAGGCGATGCTCTCGAAGTTTCTGCAACACTAGTCTTAGATGTTCGGCATGTTCTTCCTCGTTCTTGGAGTAGATGAGTATATCATCGAGATAAACTACGACGAATTTATCCAAATACTCCATGAAGATTGAGTTCATTAACCGAGAAAAGGTGGCTGGAGCGTTGGTTAAACCGAAGGACATGACGGTGTACTCGTATTGGCCATAACGAGTAACAAAGGCCGTTTTAGGAATGTCCCCGTTTCTGATTTTGATTTGATGGTAGCCCAACCTCAAATCCATCTTAGAGAAGACTGAAGATCCAGCGAGCTGATCATACAGGTCGTTGATCCTGGGAAGTGGATATTTGTTCTTGATCGTGACCAAATTGACAGGTCGGTAATCTACAACCATCCGGTCCGTACCATCCTTCTTCTTAACGAATAGGACGGGGCAAGCCCACGGAGATGAACTAGGGCGGATGAAACCCTTTTTCAAGGACTCATCGAGTTGTTTCTTAAGCTCGGCTAGTTCTAGGGGTGCCATCTTATAAGGCCTTCTAGCAATCGGAACGGTTCCGGGGATGAGGTCTATTACAAACTCAACATCCCTGTCAGGTGGAACCCCTGGCAATTCTTCTGGAAAGACATCCGAAAAGTCACGGACTACCGGAACGTCCTCAAGGTCTGGCAAAGGGTTGGCGTTAAGAGAATATAGTTGTCGCTTGGCTATTCGAGTCAAGACATTGACTATCTTCCCCGAAGGGTGGGTGAGTTGAACAGTCCTAGAGAAGCAATCAATTTGGGCATGATGCGCTGACATCCAGTCCATACCCAGAATGATATTAATATCTGAAGATTTAAGGGCTATCAAAGACGCAAGGAAAACAAGTCTGTCGACTTGGATCTCATTTCCATAACTTACCCTAGAGGTCTGCCATCTAGACCCAGGGGTAGAGATTTCCATAGTGGATGGCAAGTCACAGAATGCAACGTTATGCAAACGAGCATAATTTTCAGATATAAAAGAATGAGAGGCTCCTGTATCGAAAAGAACAGATGCCGGGTGGCAATTAACAAGAAGCGTACCGAGAACGACGTTGGGATCCTCTTGAGCTTCTTCGGCAGAGATACAGTTGACATGGCCACGTGAAGCGGTGACCGGCTTGGCGTGGAATATTTTTCCTGTCGGCTTGCCACGGCCAACAGCTTTAGCAGATTGGTTGGGGTTGGTCTGGGGGCACTCACGCATATAGTGACCAGATTCCCCACATTTGAAACAAGTCACGGAACTGGTACGTGGAGGAGCATTATTGGTTGGACCCCCATAGGGCTTGGCTGGAGCAGACTGTTGAACGGGGCGAGGCGCCTGGAAAGATGGCCTCGGTGTGAACCTGGGTGGCAGGGCGGTGTTGGGCACCCACACGCGGCGCTTCTGAGGACCAGCACCGGATGAGGAACCCATATCACGGCCATGCTTGCGTGTTGCGTCATAGTTAGTCTGACCAGTTTCAGCACTGATGGCTTTGTTGACAAGTTTCTGAAAAGATGTGCACTCATGCAGACGGAGGTCGCGGCGAAGCTCACGACTAAGGCCCTTAGGGAACCTTGCTTGCTTCTTGGCGTCAGTAGACACTTCCTCAGTTGCATATCGGGCGAGATTACCAAACTCCCTGCTATAGGCATCCACAGAAAGTCGGCCTTGGGTGAAACTGCAAAATTCTTCACGTTTACGGTCCATGAGACCCTCCGGAATGTGATGTTCACGGAAAGCCTCGCTGAACTCAGCCCAAGTAGTGACATGGCCCGCTGGCCGCATAGCTCCATAATTCTCCCACCATAGACTGGCGGGGCCTTCAAGATGATATGCAGCAAAGGTGACCTTGTCAACCTCAGCTACTAGCGCGGAACGCAGCTTGTGAGAGATACTGCGAAGCCAATCATCAGCGTCGAGAGGCTCGACGGAGTGGTGGAACGTGGGTGGATGCAATTTGATAAAATCACTGAGTGACACCATGTTAGCCCTCTGATGGTGTGCTGTATTCTGTTCAATACGCTCCAACAAACGGTTGGTCTCCCGCTTGTTTCTCTCAGCTTCCATCATAACCTCGGCTAGTGAAGGGGGATGAGGCAGATTTGCATCCCTGGCTTCACTGCCTTCGGCCTGCTCTTGGGAAGCAGGGTTAGCGCGCGTGTTGACCATCCTAGGTAACCAAGACAATGATTTAGTCAGGATGGTAAAATTCCGACATAGGATACATAATGTAAGGAATAAGTCGGAATGCAAGATGATCATCCGTATGACATGGTAGATACAGAAACTGCTTCTTTTATTCCATCGTCATACACACCATACAGGGTTTAGTACAAGACCAAACAAAGTACTATTACGGTGAAAAAGGATTACATCTCATCGGAGGCATTCCAAGCTCCTATACATTATTTTTCTACACCTCCGGAAGAGTACAAACTAAGTCATATCCCACGAGTCACGCGGGACGATAGACGACACAGCTAGTGCGAACTAGTGATACTACCACTAACTCAGACCGATCCGTAGTAGTCCTCGTAGAAGTCACCTCCATAGCCTGGAAGTTCAACATGATCATCCGGAAACAGACGGTCTCGCGGAGCTTGTGGACCATAGGGGCTAGGATGAGGCCTTGGACCAACAAACGGTGGCCTGCGGGGACCGCGAGGTGGGGTGATGCCTCCTACATCACGCCAAACCATCACGTCCGGCAGAGCAGATCTCACAGGATAGAGATCGCGCATATCTGAATATCCAGCTTGCACCGCCGGTGCGAACCGAGTCAACGTGGCCCAGTGGTCAGCACGGGTATTGAAGAGCTCTAACCTTAAGGCCCGATTTTCACGGTCCTTATCCTCGAGCATCTCAGCAGTGGTGCGAGTCCGTGAATCCTCCTGAGTGGGGTCAGCATAGATAGCCTGGAGATACCCTTGTGCTCCCGGAAGTGATCCTGGCATATACCGGAAATCAGAGTCCCGAAATAAACCAGATCTGACTCGCATAATGGTCATCATAGAGTAGGCGGCGTCCTGCACAGCCATCTCAATAGTAACCCCGAGTCCATAGGAATAGTGAAGAGGCTCGGTGGATCCAGGATAAGATGGAAATATCCTGACAGTGCAGAGATACTGGCTTTGATTAAAGTCTCGGAATTGCTCTTCGACCGTGTACTCAGGATACCAGCGGTATCCAGCCTCAGTCATTACCCTGACCAACTAGGCAGTATGGCCGGGTACATCTAGACATCGAGTCAGGCGAACCACTTGATTGAGGTCGCGAGTGGCCATCTGAAAGCACAATCATAATGCAAAGGCATTAGAATTTCTAGCAAAATTTCGGCAGCATAACAGCTGTAAATGCTCAAAAAGGATTTTGAGACATTTGACAAAGGATTTCGTACACACTCAACATCATCACCTCAAAGTTCTGAAACCATTCTAACAACATAATGTGGTAGTAAATCTGAACTAGGCTTGTATCCATCAAACCTATAAGGTACTACTGATTAGTAACACGTGATCCTGATAGAGAGAATAGATCCTAATTCCTTAACCCCCGGTGGAAGAATGGACTGACTCAGATCAGAAAGTCATAAGGTATAAGGAGGAAAAAGAGCCTTACGTTCCAACCCACAAACAATTCCCCTACATATAACTAAAGAATTTCTAGACTCAACATCGACCAGTTTGGCTTGGAGAACCTACAGGCAGTCCGGCTCTGATGCCAACGCTGTCAGGACCCCGACTCGATGTCACATCGATCTAGCCGGTAACACCTCATATCACTTTGCGGCCTCACACACGGTATCCCCACGGGTGTCGTCTTACCTTTTCCCGGGACCGTTTGCGCCTTTTGGCTCACGTATATGATAGTGTCGCTAGCATCCATATGATAAGGAGCCCGGGCTGACATGACTAGTCGCAAACCCAAAGTGGCACGGACTTACAGGGACAGGCATCCATGACCCAGCTTCGAACGTGTCGGTCATCAGCAAGTGGGTCCGGGCTGTAGCACTGGGCTAGCAGGACTCCGGTAAACCGGGCTGTAGCGGGCTAACAGGACTCCGGTACTCAAAGCGTGACATTTCCCCGAAGGGACAGACACAGGAACGAAGAAGGACACATGCCGGCCAGCCTAAGTGTTCCAGAGCAGTAGCAAGCTACCATGGCTCAGCGGTAACACTAGGAGACATTTCCCGGTAAGAGAGGCTACTAAAGATAAACAACTAGATAGTCAGATCCCACACATACCAAGCATTTCAATCATACACACAATATGCTCGATATGTGCAAATACAACGAAGCATCACAACATGACTCTATGACACAAGTATTTTATTTAAGGCTCAGGGAGCCATACATAACATACACAAAGGTACGGGTCT
>NC_057807.1:577520652-577545624 GCF_018294505.1 Triticum aestivum | reverse complement strand
CATATATAATTTGTCCAATTTGGAGTTACAGAATAAAAGTTATGAATTTTTGAAGTTTAAATAATATTCTGGAATTTCCTGATTTAATTTAAATCCAGAAAATCAATTACTGCGTCAGCCTGACGTCAGTGTGACGTCAGCAGGTCAACGGAACAGGTCTGGGTCAAACCTGACAGTGGGTCCTGCATGTCAGGGTGATTATTTTAATTAAGATTTAATTAAAACTAATCCTGTATAATTAGCAGGGCTGGGCCCCACCTGTCATTGACTCAGGGGAGTCAACCAGGGCCCACCCGTGGTCAAAGTCAAAGTCGGCTGCCGGCGTTTAGCCGCCGGCGAGCCCGACGCGGCGGCGGGAGTGGTTTTGGCCATTTCGGCCACCAAAAGGACCGCGGAGACCACCGGAGTGGAGCTGAGGACAAACCGCAGCTCTTGGCGGAGTCCGTTGGGGTCGGGGTGGCCGGAGTTGGCGCCGGCGACGACTTTGGCGGCCACCGGGGTTCGGTCGAGGATGAACTTGGCGCTAGAGGGGTCGGTGAGGCTCGTGGAGTGGCTAGCTAGGTGCTGTGGGACTCGGTGAGCAAGATGGACACCATCTTGTGGCCGGAGTGTGGCCGGAAGCACGTCGGCGACGAGGTCCGCGACGGCGCGGGCGTGTGATCCTCGTGCGGTGGCTACACGGCTCGGGAATGAGAGAGAGAGGGTCGGAGGAGTAGCTAGGCTCACAGCGCTCCCGTAGAGGCCACCGGCGGGGTCGGGGACGAGCTGAGGCAGCGACGGCGTTGAAAGGGATCTCCGGCGACGGCGAGCTCGGGCGAGGTCGGTGCGGTGGTCTCGGGCCGCTCGAGCACACGGGGCTCGGCTAGCTCGATGAAGTGGACGGCGGCGAAGCTCCTAGACACGGTGGCACGGCGTGGGGTGGACGGAGGGCGTGGCTATGGCGAGGGGGTGGCGGCGATGGCGTCGGCCATGGCTGGGGCGTGCGAGGGGGAGGAGCTGGAGAGGAGAGGGGGTGTCTGGGGGGTTCGGGGGAGAGAGGGAGGCCGGTTCACGGCGTTAGCCGGGCGAGGGAGGCGGCGAGGCGGCGAGCAGCTGCGTGGCGAGCTGCGGTGCCGCCGCCGAGCACCTTGGCTGCCTGCCTGGCAAGCCAAGCAGCTCGCTGGAGCGGTGGCCGGGCTGGGCCGACCAGGTGGGCTGGCTGGTGGGCGACAGGTAAGCTTTTTCATTTTCTTCTGTTTCTGTTTTTATTTAATATATCTGCAACTTCGTTGAATTTAATAAAATACCTAGGGAACTTCAAAAATCACCAAACTATTCCTGGCCCATAGTTGGATTATTTCCAACATGAAACATTTTAGTTTGGAGATATTTGAGCATTTAAATATTTTATATTATTTTAAATGCCCAAATTCAAATATTTATGATTTAATTCAAAAACCCTAGGATGGCCTAGGAAAATGTGCACCACTTTTGGCAGAGGTTCTGAACCAAGACAAAAATGATGGGCATTTTAGAAGGGCATTTCAGGTTCATTGAAAAATTATTTTAGTAACCCTAGTTGGTTTCAGAGGGGACTGGGGGTTCTGTCATCCCCATTTCAAGTTTCTGATGAAAGAGTAAACATGATGCAACACTCTAATGCATGACTAGCTAGGGTGTGACACATCTGGATTGGTGTAAAAGCTTCCACTGATGTAAATCTTTACGACGGGCTGTTTTATCACCTCCATAATCAAGAAATATTTCCTTAGTCCTTACTAAGGATATTCTTGACCGTTGTCCAGTGATCTACTCGCAGATCAAAATTGTATTCCCTTGCCCAACTCAAAGCAAGGTATACAATAGGTATGGTACATAGCATAGCATACTTTATAGAACCTATGACTGAGGCATAGGGAATGACTTTTCATCCTCTTTCTATTTTCTGCCATGGTCGGGTTTTGAGTCTTACTCAACTTCACACCTAGCAACACAGGCAAGAACTCCTTCTTTGGCTATTCTATTTTGAACTACTTCAAAATCTTATCAAGGTGTGTACTCATTGAAAAATCTTATCAAACATCTTGATCTATCTCTATAGATCTTGATGCTCAATGTGTAAGCAGCTTCACCGAGGTCTTTCTTTGAAAAACTCTTATTCAAGTATCCTTTTATGCTATCCAGAATTTCTATATCATTTCCAATCAACAATATGTCATCTACATATAGTATTAGAAATGCTATAGAGCTCCCACTCACTTTCTTGTAAATACAAGCTTCTCCAAAAGTCTGTATAAAACCATATGCTTTGATCACACTATCAAAACGTTTATTCCAACTCCGAGAGGCTTGCACCAGTCCATAAATGGATCGCTGGAGCTTGCACACTTTGTTAGCACCCTTTGGATCGACAAAACCTTCTAGTTGCATCATATACAATTCTTCTTAATAAATATCCATTTAAGGAATGTAGTTTTCACATCCATTTGCCAGATTTCATAAAATATGGCAACTACTAACATGATTCGGGTAGATTTAAGCATCGCTACAGTTGAAAAAATCTCATTGTAGTCAACACCTTGAACTTGTCGAAAACCTTTTTGTGACAAGTCCAGCTTTGTAGATAGTAACACCATTATCAGTGTCTGTCTTCCTCTTGAAGATCCATTTATTTGATATGGCTTCGCGACCATCGGGCAAGTCCACCAAAGTCCACACTTTGTTCTCATACATGGATCCCATCTCAGATTTCATGGCCTCAAGCTATTTTGTGGAATCTGGGCTCATCATCGCTTCCTCGTAGTTCGTAGGTTCGCCATGGTCAAGTAACATGACCTCCAAAATAGGATTACCGTACCACTCTGGTGTGGATCTTATTCTGGTTGACCTATGAGGTTCGGTAGTAACTTGATCTGAAATGTCATGATCATTATCATTAGCTTCCTCACTAATAGGTGTAGGGATCACAGGAACTGATTTCTGTGATGAACTACTTTTCAATAAGGGAGCAGGTACAGTTACCTCATCAAGTTCTACTTTCCTCCCACACACTTCTTTCAAGAGAAACTCCTTCTCTAGAAAGGATCCATTCTTAGCAACAAAGATTTTGCTTTCGGATCTGTGATAGAAGGTGTACCCAACAGTTTCCTTTGGGTACCCTATGAAGACGCACTTCTCCGATTTGGGTTCGAGCTTATCAAGTTGAAGATTTTTCATTTAAGCATCGCAGCCCCAAACTTTAAGAAACGACAACTTTGGTTTCTTGCCAAACCATAGTTCCATGAGGCGTCATCTCAACAAATTTTGATGGTGACCTATTTAACGTGAATGCAGCTGCCTCTAATGCATAACCCCAAAACGATAGTGGTAAATCAGTAAGAGACATCATAGATCGCACCATCACTACTAGGGAAAAGGCTAGCAGCAGCGCGGGTTTTAGGTGTATAAGTAGCGTGGGGAGAGGCGCTACTAATAAGGCGCTACAGCTAACACATAGCAGTAGCGCATGCTCACCGGTGCTACTGCTACACAAGTGTAGCAGCAGCGCGGTTTGTGGAAGCTCGCTACTGCTAGGAGCTCTAGCACGCTTTGCCTGGACGCGCTACAGCTATCGCGGCGCTGCTGCTAACTTTTATACACTCGCTACTGCTAATTTAAGTAGTTTTTTGTTTTTTCGGCATATTTGTTTTATATTTGAACAGGCTTTATAGAAGAATCTTTAGCACATAGAAATGTCATCATGATACACATACAAATGCCTGCGAGACCACAAATGTAATCATAGCATATACATACAAATAGTCTCATCATAATCATCATCCAACACAAAGTAGTATCTTGTCATCATCTCGAAAATAGGGATACATGCAAGTCTAGAATACTTGCAACTACAACAACGTCATCCATCTAAACAAAGGTATACGCAAGAAGTGCTATCACTATGAGTGAGAGCGGAACTATGCAGTACATGAGGTGGCGGTTACGAGTCCTCTCTCGCGCTAGCGTGAACCTCAAGTAACTAGCTTCTCCTTCTTGTATGCTTTTGAAGCCTTTATGGCTGGCGCCCGTGAACCCATTCACTTGCGCCTGACACTCATGCCACTCATTGTACACCCCCGGAACCTTCCCTTTGTACACGACATAGCAATTCCATCTCGCCATCAAGAAACTAGGTACTTATTAGAGATGCATGTTCATGAAGAGGATGTACAATCATATATATGCAACAAAATATACTAGAGCAACACCAAAAAAGAAAGGGTTAGCAACTAGATGCAACATACAGTACGCAAATTAATTAACTAGAGGTACACAGGTCATCATACGTAAACTAACAAAGTAGCGTTATGCAAGTTCGGCAGGGACCATGGACATCACAAAGTTTCATCGCTACAAAAAGTATACAAGTTCAACCGACACATATCATCATCATCGGCATCATAAATCACTAGAAGTTCCATCCTTCCATATCATCGAGGATGAACCCTAGCTTCTTGAACGGCGTGAGGTCTAGACGTTGCATGCCTATGCGAGTTCGGACGTCAGCTCACGATATAGGGCCGTGGTGGTACATCCCCTTCTCATTGATGACTTCTTTCATGATGATCGTCGCAATGTCGCTTTGAATGCGAAAGAAGTCATCTCTAAGTTTATAATCCGCTTCTCCATGAGATTCTAGCCACTTGTGGATATGATCATCATTTCTGCTTCTCATGCAAAGCTTCTAGTGATCCGTGTTGAACTGAATCATGAGATGGACCATGTAGAATCCATCCTTCTTGCTTGGTTTTGGGACATGGATGCAGGAGAAGTTAGTTTTATGCGCGAAACCCATCTTCTTGTTCCTTTGTTTCCTGATCTGCACGTGGCCACCTCTAAAGCTGAAGCCTCGGAGAGCATCATCTAGAATATTCATTATGTGGGTGTAGTCTTTTTTCTCGTAGACTGGAAGGGTCAAAATACACGGCGTGGGAGACTTCCGGGTAAAGAACGATAAGGACGGCGCGCCCGTTGCTGCGGGGAAAATACACCTCAAATTATTCCCCATATGAGAGAGAAGGAATGATTGAAATGTACGAAAGGGTTGTCCGGAACTGACTTACTTTGGATGATAAGGCACGAGGACAATTTCCCGGTCCTTATTCTGTACCATGAAGTTTTGGAGGTACTCCCTAGCAGTTTCACGCTCAAAGTCGCCGAGACTCAAGAAAGACTCGTGCATGTAGTACGGATCCGCCACACAGATTTGCGAGACTTCTTCACTCTTCATGACGGAGCTCATATGTAGCGCAAAAAGGCGGACGATTGTAAAATCAAGCCGCCTTGTTAGAAACATCTCAAAGATATGGTCAAACCTCAGGAAGAACACCTCCGTGGGCCGTGTGTCGACGTAGCACTTCCCCTTAGGCACACAAGCCGCGTATGTCGGATATCCTGGATCCTTTGAGGCTAGTAGGCTTTTCTCAGTCGACAGCACATGGTCGCGCAGTCTCCTAAGATCCCCTAATAGTGCCTCCAGCGGTTTCGGCGGTAGCATCAGCTCGCCCGTGAGATGGAACATGACTGCACCTTTCACGGGTACACGCTCTTCAGAATGCATCGTCTGGCTGCTATGTGCTCTGGCTTGTTTGGAGGCAGTTATCTTCCCTGATCTCATCCTCTCCTTTTCTTGGGCACACCTTCCAGACCCTTCCTTAACCCCTGCTCCAGTGTTCCCGGGCTAAGTACTGTACGACCCTCGCGCCACGCTAGTTGAGCCTGTGTTGAGGTGGCATCTTCAAGCGTGTCCTGTGAGGATTTCATGAAGAGAGACTTTTTGCAATCCCTGCTACGACCCTGCCCGGGCATATCATCCATATCCTCATTAGCAAGCTGATAGCCCGATCCGTTATATGGTTGACTCATCATATCTATGTCATAGTCATACGCATTTGTATTGAGGAAATCCATAGGGTCGACCTCCGTCTCATCATCCATTCTCTGTTCTATAGGAGAAATTACATCAGCCAGTACTATTGCACCCCCTTCATCATGTCGTCCGCCGCTCTCACTCGGCACTACAGGAGCTGGTAATTGCGTAGGCGGGGTGGTGGTCTCCGCACATGCTTGTTGATGTGTGGTTATTGGTGTGCTCTCGGCCGGCTCCAGACGAATAAGATTCTTCGGCCATAGCAGCACCCAACCCTTGCAGCTTCCAATCCGCGGCGGGGTCTCGTCGTCCGCTCCCACATGCTGTACTGGAGGAGGCAAATCCTCGTGCCGCGATTTCACACTGGTCAAGCTAACCCTGAAGTGCCCAGCGGGGATCGGCTGGTTGTGGAACGTGCGTTGCGAGGGGTCCATTATCATCCCCTTTCCCACGTCCACCTTCTGTCCTTTGATCAAGTAGAGTATGGTGCACGGGGTTTCTTTCGCGTGCAAACACATATGTCTGTGGCGTAAAACAACCGAAAGGCAACAAAAATGTAATATTATATATATATATGTTGGTGCGACATGCAATTACCGTGACAGCATCGAGCTCAGCCAAAGACGAAGGCCCACCTAGCGCGCTATGAGCGGGAGCGGCTGCGAGAGGAGGCCCGGTTGCGTGAGCAAGTGATGGTGCGATGGTGTTGTTGTTCATGGAGTTGCTCCCGAGGAAACTGGGCAACGGGAAATCATGTACCATCTTGTCTGGATTTTCCTTCATCCAGTTGATGATAACTGGAACCAAGTTAGTAGCAAAATCATTTCTGCAGGCAGTTACAGCTGCAATGACTGCCTGCTATAGCAACTCATATTTGTCCTCGGCTGCTTTTTTCGCGTCCTCAGCTGCTTTTTTCTCGACCGCAAGCTTCACCTTCGCGTTGATGTCCGCCTGACTAAACTTCTTTTTCTGCCTCTCGGCCTCCGGGCCCTCGTTGTAAAACACCTTCCACGTGGTGCCGTCTCCAGCATCGTGCACACGACCATATTGCGGCCGCTGGCCCAAAGGGAGTCCCTTAAGTTCGTTCAAGGCCCGGTTGAGAGGGGTGTCCCACTTGGGCCTCATCGGAGAAGTAGGGCTTTCGGCTGCAAGCTGGTGTTGCTTCTTTAGTAGTCTAATCAATTTCCTCGTGATCTTGTCCGTGTAAAACCCATTTTTCTCCTTGTCCCACTTGTAGCGGGCCCTGATGAAGTCACGCTCCAAGGGGTTGGTGAACTTCGCGAAGGGGTCTGGGAGACCCGCGGCTTCACGTTCCGCGTCCTCCTTATCCCATATGGTCCTTTTATCGAGGTAGCCACGGCTTCCGAGGCGATGCTTCCCCGTGTTCCTTTGCTGAAGGCTCTTGAATTTTGCAGCCTTAGCCTTGGCTGCCTCGGTAGCGCAAGTGTCGTTGAACTTTTCGAACTCCTCTTCCGTAAGTGTCGGATTTTCCTCCAGAATCTTGGACAGGGGTTCATCAGCCTCAATAGCTCGTTTCACCCTCCCTTTCTAGGAGGCCAATCATTGCTGAACATGCCCATGGTGTGACTGTTAATCTTTTTCATCTTCGGATCATCCCACGGTTGTTCTATGTTATCATCCCGGTCGGGGAACTTGAATCTCTTGTGCAACTTTGTTAGGAGCAACTTCGTTCCCATAGCACTTGCGAGGTTCTTCCGGCTCTAACGGCTCAAACTTGCCAGGTGCCATCTTTGTGATCACAAGTCGTCCAATCCCTAGTTTGTTAGGCTTTCATATCCTCGGCTTCTTATTCTTCCTCTTTACGGTAGTGGCATCGGGGTCGGTACCATCCCCGCCGGTATCTTCCCCGCCGGTACCTTCCCCACCGGTGTCGGTGTCGCCATCGGTGCCGGTGCCGTCAGTGTCGATGTCGGCGTTAGTACCATCATCGAGGCCGACCTGCAAACCTTTCTTAGTAGTCAAATAGTCGAGGTACTCTTGTTCACCCTCATAATCCATCTCGTCTACATCTTGGTCATAAGGCCCAGTTTCTTCGTTGTTTGACATGTTTCCTATGATTAAGCGTCCTCATTTATTTCTAAAAGTATGAATAAATGAGAAATGACATAAAAAGAAATCTATGTGCCAGCACTCGATATGCCAACTATGTAGCACAAATCAGGCCTCTATTCACGGGAAATTTCGACATGACCTTTGCTAAAAAATGGACATATCGAGCGCCTGAAATTCACCGGAACAGAAATGAATCAACATTCCGGCGTAACATAGGCCACTCGGATCATTTTCCAAACATGACATGTCCAAAACATGACATATCCACATATCACATGTCCAGTTCAAATTTGCATATAAATTCAGCTAATTTTGAAACCTAGCTAAATTCATAACTAAATAAATAACCTAATTAACAGACTGCCCTAACTAAAACCTAAGTAAATTAACCAAAGAACCCTAGCAGAGAGAGAGGGGGGGGGTTTACAGAGGGTGCAGTGTCAGGACCCCGACTCAATGCCACATCGATCTAGCATGTAACACCTCATATCACTTTGCGGCCTCACGCACGGTATTCCCACGGGTGTCGCCTTACCTTAGCCCGGGACCGTTTGCGCCTTTTGGCACACGTATATGACGGTGTCGCTAGCATCCATATGATAAGGAGCCCGGGCTGACATGGCTAGTCGTAAACCCAAAGTGGCACAGACTTACAGGGACAGGCATCCATGACCCAACATCGAACGTGTCGGTCATCAGCGAGTGAATCCAGGCTGTAGCACTGGGCTAGCAGGACTCCGGTGAATCGGGCTGTAGCGGGCTAACAGGACTCCAGTATTCATCGCGTGACATTTCCCCGAAGGGACAGACACAGGAACGAAGAAGGACACATGCCGGCCAGCCTAAGTGTTCCGGAGCAGTAGCAAGCTACCATGGCTCAGTGGAAACACTAGGAGACATTTCCCGGTAAGAGAGGCTACTAAAGATAAACAACTAGATGGTCAGATCCCACACATACCAAGCATTTCAATAACACACACACAATATGCTCGATATGTGCAAATACAACATGGCATCACAACATGACTCTACGACTCAAGTAATTTAATCAATAGGCTCCGAGGAGCGAGGTATTACAAACAGGGGTCTCACGACCCAACATTCAGAGCATACAAGTCAAAGCACAAGCGGAAGCTATCATGTCTGAGTACAGACATCTAGAAATGAAAAAGGCTGAGAAGCCTGACTATCTACCAGATCCTGCCGAGGGCACAAGATCGTAGCTGAGGTAACAAGCTAAACGTCGAAGTCCAAGCGGAACTACTAGTGAGACTGAAGTCTCTCTGCAAAAACATAAAATAGGCAAACGTGAGTACAAATGTACCCAGCAAGACTTACATCAGACCTATCTACATATGCATCATTATCAACAAAGGGGTGGTGGGGTTTAATTGCAGCAAGCCAGCTTTGACTCGGTGGCTATCCTAACTACGACTGCAAGCGACTCTTTTGAGGTGGCGCACACGAGTCCACATATTCACCATATCAATACACCACTATGGATCCGCTCCCGTCTCCCTACGAGAACGCCATCCATAGCACTCACGCTTATCTTGCGTATTTTAAAGTATCCACTTTCACTTGTCTATGAACTGATATAAGCAACCCAGAAGTCCTTTTCCGTGGACACGGCTATTCGAATAGATTAGGTTAACCCTGCAGGGGTGTACTTCTTCACACACACTCTCACCACTTACCGCCGTTTACACGACATGTACTCGGCAACCTTCAAGCGGAAGCCCAACGTGGGTGTCGGCCACGGCCTGCCTAAACACTCAAGTCTCTAGTCCAGGTTTATCGCCTATTCGGGTTCCATCCATGAGGAGATCCGGCCGGAGTTTCGCTCACAGCCCCAAACGATGTGTACAGGGTTCCGTGACACCAAACGGGTGCCCGGTTTACCCGGCCACGTGCCTACCGCATCACAGCCCACCCCTACGGTCAGCGCTGTCCACGGCCTCCAGCATACTACAAACACCAGAAACTACTTGCAACTCCTGTACAGAGGACAAGGGTGATTAAGAAGCCGAGAGGGTCCATTGGTTTCGGGCCCAATGCGTGGTAGTAGCTGAATCATGGATCACAAACACAGAACTCAGTTCCTGAGGACGGCTGCAATGAGACAACCCACCATGTACTCCTACATGGCCTCTCACCGCTACCTTTAATAAATCGTGTTCACACACAGTAGGACATGTTCACACACCTCTGATTCATCCCCGATGAATCAGACCTGACTCAACTCTAAGCAGTAGCAGGCATGACAAACAAACATGAATGAGTAGGCACAACAGGGCTCAAACAACTCCTACTCATGCTAGTGGGTTTCATCTATTTACTATGGAATGACAGGTCATGTAAAGGATAAAGGGGTTCAGCTACCGCAACAAGTAACAGATGAATCGATGTTGTCCTAATGCAGTAAAAGAGAGCAGGAGCGAGAGAGTGGGATTTTATCGGAATGAACAAGGGGGGGTTTTGCTTGCCTGGCACTTCTGAAGATAACATTGAGTCTTCATCAGTGTCAACGATCACATCATCGGTATCACGTCTATCGAGAGGGGACAAATACCGGCAACAAAGAAGAAATACAATCAATGCAATGCACAATATGATGCATGCTATGACATGGCAATATGAATGTGCTTTGGGCTAATGCGACTAGCAACAGATTAAATGAAGTTGGTTTGAATACAAGATTCAAATTCAAACTCCATATGTGATTATTTAAATGTCATTCACTTCATTTGCTCTAAACAGTAGTGATAAGTTGTTCTAACATGCATGAAAATGGTACAGATGGATTCCTTGAATTTTTCTGATAATTTTTCATATATAAATTATTTAATTTGGAGTTACGGTTAATTTTCTATGAATTATTGAAGTTTAGGGCATTTTCTGATATTTCCTGAATATTTAGAATTAGAATAATTCCAGAAAATGAATTATGGCGTCAGCACCACGTCACTGTGACGTCAGCAGTCAACTGGGCTGGCTCGGGTCAAACCTGACATGTGGGGGCCACACGTCAGTGACACAGTGCTGGCTGGAGTCACAGACATGTGGGGCCGGTCAAAGGCCACGTCAGCGAGGTCAACGCCGACGCGTGGGGCCACTGCAATTAGATTAAACTTAATCTATTTTAGTTAGCCGGTTAGTTAGGCCGTGGGGCCCGGCTGTCAGTGGCTCTGGGGGGTTAGTTAGTGGGGTCATTAGCACTAATGACGACGCCACGTCAGATACGCCGGCGATGAGTCGCCGGTGACCACAGAACACGGCGGGGCACGCCGGACTTGCGCTAGAGGCGTCAGTTTGGCGCGCTGAGGGCACCAGGGGATGGCCCTTGCTCCCGCGCATCCAGAGGACCGAGTGGAAGGTCGTGGGGTCGACGGAGCTCGTCGGAACGGAGCTCGCAGCGGCGCCGGAGTTCGGTGAGTGCGGGGCTGGCGCTGTGGTGCACGGGAGGGCGAGTTAGGATAGGCGTTAGACTCCTGGTGGCTTCCTGAGTGCGGTGACACGCTCCGAGACGAGCTCAAGCGGCTGCAGTGACGGCGGTGACGAGGTCAGCGGCGGCCGGAGTTCAGCCGCGGCGGAGCTATGGCCTAGAGCTCGCAAACGCGAGGGGAGAGAGAGGGGTTCCGCACGGAGGCTCACCGCGGAGCTGTAGGGAGGGTTAGTGGGCTCGGGGGCGGCCGGAGTGCAGCGAATCGACGGCGACGACCTCCGGTGGCCGAGGAGGGGAACGGCGACGTGGGCGGCGATGCAGGGCGTCCGGGGCCTCGTGGCTTGGTGGAGAGGAAGAGGGGGTCGAGGCGGAGCCTCTGGGCTAGTCGGGGGAGCGAGGGAGGCCCGGCGGCCATGGCTACGGCGAGCGGCGCTCTCAGGTGCGTTCGGTGACGAGGGAGGGAGAACAGAGGAGGAGGAGGGGGTCCAGAGAGAGAGAGGCGGTCGAGGGGGGTCGAGGCCGTCTCCGTGGCGTCGCGAGGGGGTCGGGGAGGCTGCCACGGCGAAGCAGGAGGTGGCCGGCGTCGGCGCGCGTGCGTCCAGCATGCAGCTGCTTCGTGCGCTGGCACGGGAAGAAGACAGGAGAAGGGGGCCAGGTGGGCTGGGCCGCTGGGGGAGCTGGGCCGGGCAGGTAAGCAGGTAAGTGGCCCAGGTGGCCTCTCTCCCCTTTTTTTTCTATTTTGTTTCTCTTTTCTATTTCTGTAGTTTTGTTTCTGATTTAGTTTATAGCCCAAATCATTTTAATAAATCCTGCAAATAATTGTGGCCATTAAAAGAATTATTACAGAGGCCCTTAACTATTTTCACAATTGTTGGAGCATTTAAAAATATTAATAGTATTTAAATGCCCCAATTCAAATACAATATGGATTATTCAAAAATCCATAATGGCCCAAAAATATTGGCATCATTTTTGGTAGAGGTTTTTCACCTTTGTCAAAAATCATGAACATTTTTGAAAGCCATTTGGACTTACTTGAAAGTATTTTAGGTGAACCTAGTGAATTCCTTTAATGCTAGTGTTTGAGCAATCCCCATTTCAAATTTCATAAAATTTAAACATGTTGCATGGATGCTAAAGCAAAAACAAACAAGGGCTGATCTGGGGCTGTGACAGCTCACCCCCACTAACAAAAATCTCGTCCCGAGATTCAAGCGTAGGGTAAGGTGAAGGGGAAACGCAAACTAGTATAATCTTCATGATCCAGGGTGCACTTCAAATGAACGTTGATTTGAACACCATCATTGTCTTGTCGTCTTGCTCTGAGAACTTCAGCTAATCATGACAAGAAGAGGAAAGGAAAACTCTAGAACAATCGATCTTCGAGAAGACCGAACAACTTAGGATCAACTCATGGGATGAGATATAGCAACATCTCTTGAGCTGAGAGACGAAGCACAGATCCGAAGAAATGGAGTAAGAAAAATGACGAGGGTTCGCTAAGTAGACAACAATTCCAGACTTAAGAATGTGGCGATCGGTTGTCAACGTAGCGAGGAGTTGGATTGCCATGATACCACAACGAGGCATCTTAGGGATGGTGACTCGTAGATATATCCCCTTAAGTGGCAAAAAGAATTACCTTTGATTCAAAGATCATTGAAACTCTTTATACCAGCCTAAGGCAATCACAAGCAATCGATTGGCGGGGTCGGTAGAATGGCATACTCGGACTTGGATGATGTGGATTACCTTGTTGAAGACAACGTAATGGATGAATTTGCTTATCACCGGAAATGGATGAGACCCATGGTAGAATGGCACATTGGTGGTGCAAGCTGGGAACAAAATGCAAATGCTGGAAATGATTCTGGTAACTGGGGAAGAACCCAACAATAGGGAGTGAATTCGCTGTTTGAAAAGATCATAGCATTGCCGAGGAAACTGAGAGCATCCCAATTAGTGTCGATGATAACACCTAGCGCTTGTGCGTGCTCTCAAGAACTTGAGCATTTCCATAATCATCAAGGTTTTATCAACATCCCTGTCAAGGGTGCTGACAACACAACATACTACCATGATGGCTAATGATGGATGATGCAGATGCAAAGGAAGATAACACCTTCTCAGATTTCACCTTAGCGAGGCCAAGGAAACAAAATCTGGATGATCGACCGAGAGACATTTAGCACTCCGCTTCTAATGTTCTCCTTGATGTGCTAGTGTATCCCATTCATTGAAATGGTTTGGTATCTAGAACATCAAGTAAAGGTCGGACTTCGGGAACACAAAGATCCATAGGGGCAACTAGGGAGTAAATCCTACGAAATCCCTATGGGGAGGTGGCCAATTCCATCAAATAAGATACTATAATAATAGGTCTACCGGATGGGTGTGTTGGCCACGACATCCACCTTACCGGTTATCGAGAGACCAATATTATAGTTCTTGGGAAATGTTCCAACCCATCATATCTGCCTAAGATTCAGATCTGGTTGGTGTCAGGATATTCCAAACTCATCGAGTCTAGGAAGAAAAATAAAAGTTTGCAACACAAATCGACGAGATGACGTTGCGAGATTCTCGAGAGACGAACTACGATAGCAAGCTCCAAAACATGAGCTGGTTCTGCTACAAACATGTGAACATGTTGTCCAAGACAAGCATGACCACAAAGTAGTCTTATAATAAAACACTACCGAATTCAGGAGGGGAACCATCATCGAGGATATCGAAGTCCTTGCATAAGGTATACTCTTAAGAAGGAACTTCTTCTCCTTGAACAATTCAATCAGTGGCTTGGTGTGCTAGGGACACATATAGATTGAAGGTTGCAAGTCTTCAAACCACAGAATTCTTCGCACGTGTGCATGACTGATTTGGAATGATTCCAAGAAAACAACATTGACTTTCTCGAATCCACGGCGGCAACTTGCATCAGATGCACATGAATTAAAGGAAGTCACTACCTTCATCCAAACATATGCTTCATGAGCTAGCATGAACAAATGCTTTCAAAAATTTCCAACACTAGCTTAATGTTCAACAAAATTATGGAGGAGATAAGGATGTTGTCAATGGGCTCAACAACAATTCATCTAGGTTTCCTTTTAAAAGGAATTCCATAGTTAAGTGAACACGGTGATAGCATTGGTCAGACCAAAGATATAATGGTGTATGCTCGAGGAATCAACCATGAGTAAGACAACATTACGAATATCGTTGGTTCTGATTTGATTTGACGATAGCCCACACTCAAATCAAAGGATTGATAAGACAATAGATCCAGCAACTGATCACAGGGACCAATCGATGAAGATATCATCTTTCTTCAACACACACTACACAAGAATATCCCTTTGGAACGAACTAAGTCAGGCAAGCTTTTATCTTCCAACTCTCCAAGTCGTTGTCTAACTTAACCAACTAGCTCAGGGATATCCAACACAGATTCTTGGAGAAGGATGGTTCACAAAAAACCAACTTGATCACGAGCTCAACATAGCGGTCAGGTGACAACCTGGTAATACTTCTGAGAAGATATTCAGAGAATCACGAGCCACCGGTATGTTACTAAGCTCGAGAACAATCTTGCTTTTCAGGGCAAGACGATATGATCAATAGAGCAAGAATTTTAAATAATCCTAACTCATCGATCGAGGAGTGAACCAGGAGAATGGACTAGGTAGCACGATCAATCTTAGAATGATGATTCAATAACCAACACACTAAGAATAAAATTATTGTCCTTTAACTACCCAGCAACGAGGTTGCTAGGCGTATTGATTTCACACATCACAATTCATTTGTCGGTATTCCGGTTGCATCAACACGAAGACCGAGGAATGACTAATGACGGCAAGAAGTATCACTCTACCAGGAGTTCATAGGATGGGGTGCAATTCCTATAACAATCCCGATTTAAAGATGGTAATACTCCAAGGTAGAACAGAACGAAAGCTGGATTAGCAATTTGATCTGCGGAGCACAACTTCTCTGACCCAATCCTGGATATGGAAGAGGTACTGGAGTTTGTTTCTCCTAGTCATTCTGCGATGGAATGGCTTGACGGACCACAAGAGTAATAGGCATCGATAAACGAACGCACGCATACTCTTGACTATCAATTGATAGACGAGGGTCAGAATGCAACTAAAGAGAACAACTCAAAGGAACATATAATTTTCTGAGTTGTGGATGCATAGATTAGTATGTCGAACCAAGTTCAACATATTTCTCCCGGATAACCCATGCAGAAAGGTAGAACTGGCAGAGTCACGATTTATGAATGGAGAACTCCTCAAGAATAATCCTGTTGTGATATTTCAGTTCAACGAGGAACTTCTGCCATAAGTAGTTCATGGTACCTGGAAGAAGAAGATATCACGGGCTTCAAGGACTATCGCAAAGGTTACTAATAACCTAAGGGAGCTAGCAATTACTATCGACATGAAGTAAGTAGAGTGAATCTCGGGTTCAAGAACCCAGGAATAGAATACCTACTACTAAGTAGCATCACGGAATGCTTTCGAGAATGATGGCCAGAATCCTCACACTGGGAGCACAAATCATGGCTAAATTACTAGATGATCCCCTAAGACACCTAGGGTCATAATACTAGCTCCAACATATATGTCAAGGCAATAAAGTACCTCAACTCACTGACTAGTGTGGCTAATCTGGCCCAAAGGAACATCGAAACGGGAAGAAAGGATTTGCAAATTGCATCAGATTGTATAGAAACCTGGGATGACTCGGACAGCATAACGGCTGTAAATGCTCAGAAAAGATTTGAGACATTCACAAAATGGTGGCATAACCACTCAGAAGCACGATATCAAGGTTTCGAGATCAACAATTAACATACGGAAGTAGTAGAAACTGAACTCAAGCTTAAATCCAACAATCTTATAAGTCTACGGATTAGTAACACGTGATCCTAATAGAAAGAAGAGATAGCCTAGTTCTTAATCCCCATAGAAGAGAAGATGATGACTCAGATCAGAAGGCCATGAGGTATAAGGAGTAAAAAGAGCCTTACGTTCCATCCCACAATCAATTCCCTTATATAACTAAGAATTTCTAGACTCAACTTCGACCAGTTTGGCTTGGTAATCCTACAGGCAGTCAAGCTCTGATACCAACGCTGTCAGGACCCCGACTCAATGCCACATCGATCTAGCATGTAACACCTCATATCACTTTGCGGCCTCACGCACGGTATTCCCACGGGTGTCGCCTTACCTTAGCCCGGGATCGTTTGCGCCTTTTGGCACACGTATATGACGGTGTCGCTAGCATCCATATGATAAGGAGCCCGGGCTGACATGGCTAGTCGTAAACCCAAAGTGGCACAGACTTACAGGGACAGGCATCCATGACCCAACATCGAACGTGTCGGTCATCAGCGAGTGAATCCAGGCTGTAGCACTGGGCTAGCAGGACTCCGGTGAACCGGGCTGTAGCGGGCTAACAGGACTCCAGTATTCATCGCGTGACATTTCCCCGAAGGGACAGACACAGGAACGAAGAAGGACACATGCCGGCCAGCCTAAGTGTTCCGGAGCAGTAGCAAGCTACCATGGCTCAGTGGAAACACTAGGAGACATTTCCCGGTAAGAGAGGCTACTAAAGATAAACAACTAGATGGTCAGATCCCACACATACCAAGCATTTCAATAACACACACACAATATGCTCGATATGTGCAAATACAACATGGCATCACAACATGACTCTACGACTCAAGTAATTTATTCAATAGGCTCCGAGGAGCGAGGTATTACAAACAGGGGTCTCACGACCCAACATTCAGAGCATACAAGTCAAAGCACAAGCGGAAGCTATCATGTCTGAGTACAGACATCTAGAAATGAAAAAGGCTGAGAAGCCTGACTATCTACCAGATCCTGCCGAGGGCACAAGATCGTAGCTGAGGTAACAAGCTAAACGTCGAAGTCCAAGCGGAACTACTAATGAGACTGAAGTCTCTCTGCAAAAACATAAAATAGGCAAACGTGAGTACAGATGTACCCAGCAAGACTTACATCAGACCTATCTACATATGCATCATTATCAACAAAGGGGTGGTGGGGTTTAATTGCAGCAAGCCAGCTTTGACTCGGTGGCTATCCTAACTACGACTGCAAGCGACTCTTTTGAGGTGGCGCACACGAGTCCACATATTCACCATATCAATACACCACTATGGATCCGCTCCCGTCTCCCTACGAGAACGCCATCCATAGCACTCACGCTTATCTTGCGTATTTTAAAGTATCCACTTTCACTTGTCTATGAACTGATATAAGCAACCCAGAAGTCCTTTTCCGTGGACACGGCTATTCGAATAGATTAGGTTAACCCTGCAGGGGTGTACTTCTTCACACACGCTCTCACCACTTACCGCCGTTTACACGACATGTACTCGGCAACCTTCAAGCGGAAGCCCAACGTGGGTGTCGGCCACGGCCTGCCTAAACACTCAAGTCTCTAGTCCAGGTTTATCGCCTATTCGGGTTCCATCCATGAGGAGATCCGACCGGAGTTTCGCTCACAGCCCCAAACGATGTGTACAGGGTTCCGTGACACCAAACGGGTGCCCGGTTTACCCGGCCACGTGCCTACCGCATCACAGCCCACCCCTACGGTCAGCGCTGTCCACGGCCTCTAGCATACTACAAACACCAGAAACTACTTGCAACTCCTGGACAGAGGACAAGGGTGATTAAGAAGCCGAGAGGGTCCATTGGTTTCGGGCCCAATGCATGGTAGTAGCTGAATCATGGATCACAAACACAGAACTCAGTTCCTGAGGACGGCTGCAATGAGACAACCCACCATGTACTCCTACATGGCCTCTCACCGCTACCTTTACCAAATCGTGTTCACACACTTAGCTCACACACAGTAGGACATGTTCACACACCTCTGATTCATCCCCGATGAATCAGACCTGACTCAACTCTAAGCAGTAGCAGGCATGACAAACAAACATGAATGAGTAGGCACAACAGGGCTCAAACAACTCCTACTCATGCTAGTGGGTTTCATCTATTTACTGTGGCAATGACAGGTCATGCAAAGGATAAAGGGGTTCAGCTACCGCAGCAAGTAACAGATGAATCGGTGTTGTCCTAATGCAGTAAAAGAGAGCAGGAGCGAGAGAGTAGGATTGTATCGGAATGAACAAGGGGGTTTTGCTTGCCTGGCACTTCTGAAGATAACATTGAGTCTTCATCAGTGTCAACGATCACATCATTGGTATCACGTCTATCGAGAGGGGACAAATACCGGCAACAAAGAAGAAATACAATCAATGCAATGCACAATATGATGCATGCTATGACATGGCAATATGAATGTGTTTTGGGCTAATGCGACTAGCAACAGATTAAATGAAGTTGGTTTGAATACAAGATTCAAATTCAAACTCCATATGTGATTATTTAAATGCCATTTACTTCATTTGCCCTAAACAGTAGTGATAAGTTGTTCTAACATGCATGAAAATGGTACAGATGGATTCCTTGAATTTTTCTGATAATTTTTCATATATAAATTATTTAATTTGGAGTTACGGTTAATTTTCTATGATTTATTGAAGTTTTAGCTATTTTCTGGAATTCCAGAATTAAATTAAATCCAGAAAATGAGTTATGACATCAGCACTGCGTCATGCTTGCGTCAGCAAGTCAACAGGGCTGCCCCGGGTCAAATCTGACGTGTGGGGGCCACACGTCAGTGACACAGGAGCTAATCCCGGTCAAACCCAGCGCTGACTGGGGTTTGACCAGGGGTGGGGCCCGCTATCAGCGGCTGGTGAGGTGGCTAATGGTGGGGATTAGTGCTAATAAGCCGCCACGTCAGCCTCGCCGGGGTTCGGCCGGCGACGACCAAACCGCGCGGCGGCGCTTCGCCGGAATGGGCTACAGGCGGCGAAAAAGCGCGCGGAGACCACCGGGGCGTAGCCCGTGCTCTTCCGCATCCAACGGAGCAGGAAGGAGCGGACGGGGTGCGCTGTACTCGCCGGAGTCGAGCTCGCGGCGGCGGCCGGAGCTCGGGCAACAGCGGAGATGGCGCTATGGTGCATGGGAGGAGGGGCTGGTGGGCGCTACGGGCTCCTGGGAGCGCTCTGAGTACGTCTGCGTGCTCGGTTTGGACGGAGGTGAACCAAAACGACGACGGCGACAAGTCCGGCGCCGGTGAGGTCTCGGTCTCGACGGAAACGACGGATACGACGAGCTAATGGACAGGGAAGAAGGGGGGTCGGTAGAGGAGCTCACGGCGGGGTCGTTGGTGATCTCAGAGAGCTCGGGGACGGCCTGGTGATGACGAATCGGTCGACGGCGGCCGTCGGTGCGGAGGACGAAGATGGCGTCGGCGACGGCGCTGCTAGGCATCCGCAGGCGTGTTCTTCGGCATGGAGCTTCACGACAGCGAGGCGGAGCTAGGGGTCACAGCCACGGGGCAAGGGGACGGCGGTGGGCGCGGTGCCTTGCAGCGGCGGGCACCGGCTGATTTGGGCGGCCGTGAGAGAGAGAGAGAGCAGAGGAGCGAGGGGGGAGAGAGAACCAGAGAGTGAGAGAGCATCGGGGTCGCGTGGCGTCGCGGAGGAAGTCCAGGGCGATGAGGGGGGGCAGCAGGAGGTGGAAGCAGGAGGTGGCGCTCGGGCGCGGGCGCGTCGACACGCCTCTGCCTACTGGCAGAGGTTGAAGACGGTGGGGAGTTGGGCTGGGCCGGCCGGGGGAGATGGGCCAGGTAAGTGAGCAGGTAAGTGGCCCAGGTGGCCGTCTCCCTTTTTATTTTTGCTCTGTTTTATTTTTTTCTATTTCTGCAATTTGTTTTTGATTTGTTTTAAATATCAAATCATTTTATAAAATCCTGGAAATAAATATGGGTGCTTTCTGAATTATTCCAGTGACCCTTATCAATTTCCAACATTTATTTGAGCATTTAAAATATTTATAGTATTTAAATGCCCAAAGTCAAATACAATATGATTTAATTCAAAAATCCAAAAATGACCTAAGGATATATTCATCATTTTTGGCAGAGGTTTCCACCTTAACCAGAAATCATGAACTTTTCTTAGGGGCCTTTTGGGTTTATTGAAAAGATTTTAACTTACCCTAGTTGAGTTGATTTAATGCTAGGGTTTGAACATCCCCATTTCAATTTTAGGCAAAATTTAAACATGATGCAACCAAGCTAGTCCATGGCCAGGGTAAAGCTAGGGATGTGACAACTCACAACGCTGTCAGGACCCCGACTCGATGTCACATCGATCTAGCTGGTAACACCTCATATCACTTTGCGGCCTCACGCACGGTATTCCCACGGGTGTCGTCTTACCTTTTCCCGGGACCGTTTGCGCCTTTTGGCTCACGTATATGATAGTGTCGCTAGCATCCATATGATAAAGAGCCCGGGCTGACATGACTAGTCGTAAACCCAAAGTGGCACAGACTTACAGGGACATGCATCCATGACCCAGCTTCGAACGTGTCGGTCATCAGCAAGTGGGTCCGGGCTGTAGCACTGGGCTAGCAGGACTCCGGTAAACCGGGCTGTAGCGGGCTAACAGGACTCCGGTACTCAAAGCGTGACATTTCCCCGGAGGGACAGACACAGGAACGAAGAAGGACACATGCCGGCCAGCCTAAGTGTTCCAGAGCAGTAGCAAGCTACCATGGCTCAGCGGTAACACTAGGAGACATTTCCCGGTAAGAGAGGCTACTAAAGATAAACAACTAGATAGTCAGATCCCACACATACCAAGCATTTCAATCATACACACAATATGCTCGATATGTGCAAATACAACGAAGCATCACAACATGACTCTATGACACAAGTACTTTATTTAGGGCTCAGGGAGCCATACATAACATACACAAAGGTACGGGTCTCATGACCCAACATACAAGTCATACAATCATACAAACCAGCAGCGGAAGTAACTTGTCTGAGTACAGACAACTAGTAAAATAAAAGAGGCTTGGAAAGCCTAGCTATACTACGTGGTCCTTCACAAGCTCAGGGTCACCACCTGGGTCTTTAGCCTACTCGTTGATGTCAACGTCTACATAGAACCCATCAGAAGGGGTTGCAGCGTCTTCTGTAAAAATGTAGATTATAGCAACATGAGTACAAAGGTACTCAGCAAGACTTACATCAGATCCTACATACATGCATAGTATCAAGAAGGGTTGGTGGAGTTATTGCAGCAAGCCAGCTTTGACTCTTGGCTAGGCTATCCTACGATACTCCAACTTGAAATGGTTTTGCGCACACGAGTCCACTACTCACCAATTCAATACACTACCGAGGATCCACCTCCGTCTTCCTACGGAAGAGCCATCCTCGGCACTCACACTTATCTTGAGGCTTTTAGTAGTTTCCATTTACTTGTCTATGAACTGTATAGGTAACCAAGTAGTCCTTTACCGCGGACGCGGCTATTCGAATAGATCATGTTAACCCTGCAGGGGTGTACTTCTTCATACATGTTTCCACCACTTAGCGTCTGCACACGACATGTGCTCGGCAGACTTCAAGCGAAAGCCGACGTGGGTGTAGACCACGACCTACCTAAACACCTAAGCCTCTAGTCCAGGTTTATCGCCTATTCAGGTTCCATCCGCAGGGAGTCCGGCCGAGGTTTCCCATACGGCCCCGAACGATGTGAACAGGGTTCCCGAGATACCTAACGGGTATTCGGTACACCCGGCCACGTACCTACCGCATCACAGCCCACCCCTACGGTCAGCGCTGTCCACGGCCTCCAGTAGGCTACAAACACCAGAAACTACTTGCAACTCCTGGACAGAGAGCTAGGGTGAATAAGAAGTCGAGCGGGGTCATATTTCAGGGCCCAATGCATGGTAGTAGCTGAATCATGGATCACAAACACAGAACTCAGTTCCTAAGGACGGCTTCAATGAGACAACCCACCATGTACTCCTACATGGCCTCTCACCGACACCTTTTACCAAATCGTGTTCACACACTTAGCTCACACACAGTAGGACATGTTCACACACCTCTGATTCATCCTCGATGAATCAGACCTGACTCAACTCTAAGCAATAGCAGGCATGACAAACAAGCATGAATGAGTAGGCACATCAGGGCTCAAACAACTCCTACTCATGCTAGTGGGTTTCATCTATTTACTGTGGCAATGACAGGTCATGCAAAGGATAAAGGGGTTCAGCTACCGCAGCAAGTAACAGATGAATCGATGTTGTCCTAATGTAGTAAAAGAGAGCAGGAGCGAGAGAGTGGGATTTTATCGGAATGAACAAGGGGGGGTTTTGCTTGCCTGGCACTTCTGAAGATAACATTGAGTCTTCATCAGTGTCAACGATCACATCATCGGTATCACGTCTATCGAGAGGGGACAAATACCGGCAACAAAGAAGAAATACAATCAATGCAATGCACAATATGATGCATGCTATGACATGGCAATATGAATGTGTTTTGGGCTAATGCGACTAGCAACAGATTAAATGAAGTTGGTTTGAATACAAGATTCAAATTCAAACTCCATATGTGATTATTTAAATGTCATTCACTTCATTTGCTCTAAACAGTAGTGATAAGTTGTTCTAACATGCATGAAAATGGTACAGATGGATTCCTTGAATTTTTCTGATAATTTTTCATATATAAATTATTTAATTTGGAGTTACGGTTAATTTTCTATGAATTATTGAAGTTTAGGGCATTTTCTGATATTTCCTGAATATTTAGAATTAGAATAATTCCAGAAAATGAATTATGGCGTCAGCACCATGTCACTGTGACGTTAGCAGTCAACTGGGCTGGCTCGGGTCAAACCTGACATGTGGGGGCCACACGTCAGTGACACAGTGCTGGCTGGAGTCACAGACATGTGGGGCCGGTCAAAGGCCACGTCAGCGAGGTCAACGCCGACGCGTGGGGCCACTGCAATTAGATTAAACTTAATCTATTTTAGTTAGCCGGTTAGTTAGGCCGTGGGGCCCGGCTGTCAGTGGCTCTGGGGGTTAGTTAGTGGGGTCATTAGCGCTAATGACGACGCCACGTCAGATACGCCGGCGATGAGTCGCCGGTGACCACAGAACACGGCGGGGCACGCCAGACTTGCGCTAGAGGCGTCAGTTTGGCGCGCTGAGGGCACCAGGGGATGGCCCTTGCTCCCGCGCATCCAGAGGACCGAGTGGGAGGTCGTGGGGTCGACGGAGCTCGTCGGAACGGAGCTCGCGGCGGCGCCGGAGTTCGGTGAGTGCGGGGCTGGCGCTGTGGTGCACGGGAGGGCGAGTTAGGATAGGCGTTAGACTCCTGGTGGCTTCCTGAGTGCGGTGACACGCTCCGAGACGAGCTCAAGCGGCTGTAGTGACGGCGGTGACGAGGTCAGCGGCGGCCGGAGTTCAGCCGCGGCGGAGCTATGGCCTAGAGCTCGCAAACGCGAGGGGAGAGAGAGGGGTTCTGCACGGAGGCTCACCGCGGAGCTGTAGGGAGGGTTAGTGGGCTCGGGGGCGGCCGGAGTGCAGCGAATCGACGGCGACGACCTCCGGTGGCCGAGGAGGGGAACAGCGACGTGGGCGGCGATGCAGGGCGTCCGGGGCCTCATGGCTTGGTGGAGAGGAAGAGGGGGTCGAGGCGGAGCCTCTGGGCTAGTCGGGGGAGCGAGGGAGGCCCGGCGGCCATGGCTACGGCGAGCGGCGCTCTCAGGTGCGTTCGGTGACGAGGGAGGGAGAACAGAGGAGGAGGAGGGGGTCCAGAGAGAGAGAGGCGGTCGAGGGGGGTCGAGGCCGTCTCCGTGGCGTCGCGAGGGGGTCGGGGAGGCTGCCACGGCGAAGCAGGAGGTGGCCGGCGTCGGCGCGCGTGCGTCCAGCACGCAGCTGCTTCGTGCGCTGGCACGGGAAGAAGACAGGAGAAGGGGCCAGGTGGGCTGGGCCGCTGGGGGAGCTGGGCCGGGCAGGTAAGCAGGTAAGTGGCCCAGGTGGCCTCTCTCCCCTTTTTTTTCTATTTTGTTTCTCTTTTCTATTTCTGTAGTTTTGTTTCTGATTTAGTTTATAGCCCAAATCATTTTAATAAATCCTGCAAATAATTGTGGCCATTAAAAGAATTATTACAGAGGCCCTTAACTATTTTCAGAATTGTTGGAGCATTTAAAAATATTAATAGTATTTAAATGCCCCAATTCAAATACAATATGGATTATTCAAAAATCCATAATGGCCCAAAAATATTGGCATCATTTTTGGTAGAGGTTTTTCACCTTTGTCAAAAATCATGAACATTTTTGAAAGCCATTTGGACTTACTTGAAAGTATTTTAGGTGAACCTAGTGAATTCCTTTAATGCTAGGGTTTGAGCAATCCCCATTTCAAATTTCATAAAATTTAAACATGTTGCATGGATGCTAAAGCAAAAACAAACAAGGGCTGATCTGGGGCTGTGACATGCAGGGGCAAGGAGGCAGGCCCGACGATGACCGAGGTTGGGAGGGGAGGAAGCAGAGGAGGGAGGCGAGGGCCGACGGGTCGGGGGCGAGCGCGCCGGGGTCAAAGGC
>NC_057807.1:577497145-577520282 GCF_018294505.1 Triticum aestivum | reverse complement strand
AAAGGCGAGCGCCTGGGTCGGGGGCGAGCGCCGGCGCCGGGGTTGGGGATGAGGGTCGTGTCGGGGGCGAGCGCCGGAGTCGGGGTCGGGGTCGGGGGCGAGGGCCGGGGTCAGGGGTGAGCGCCGGCGCCGGGGTCGGGGGCGAGCGACGGGGGAAGAGAGAGTGGGGATTTGGGGGGAAAAGGCGGGATGAAGCAGGGATAGTGAGAATTTTGGGTTAAGTGGACGTAGCAGCAACGCGTTTGGACAAAACGCGCTGCTACTACCTTCAGTAGCTGTAGCGGTTTATATGAAATGCGCTACTACTACCTTCAGTAGCTGCAGCGGTTTATACGAAATGCACTACTACTACTGCCAGTTTTCCTTTTTCTTTTCCTTTATTTTCTCCCACTTTTATTTCCCGAGAGCAGTGAACGAAGCGAGGGCGATATATATTGCATCATTTGACAGTTAAATATGTATGCAAAATAGGAACATATATATTACATCATTGGACCCATGCATAATAATGGCTAAGTGTGTATACAAAATAGGAACATATATATATATATATATATATATATATTACATCATTTGACCGATAACATACGGCTCCTCAGCGCTGACGTTTTCGTTTTTGAGTCAGCTTCTTTCCCTTCTTGTTCGTCGAAGAATAATTGAGCCCCTCATTGTGACTTTGCCTTTTCCATGGAGTACGATTTTTCTTAGGTAATGTAGTATTGATTCTTCTTTTGACGTATACTTCATCATCATCGTCATCTTCCCTCATTGGGTTGCCGTACTGATCATAGTCTTCCTCGTTGGCGACTTCATCCATTCCAATGATGTTCCTTTTGCCTCTTCTCACAACAACACGACTGGGATTGCATGGGTTGGTTATGAAGAAGCATTGTGTCACGTGCTTAGCGTGTACCCATGGCTCGTTTTTTGTGATAGCGTTCACGGTAGCGACCTTGGCGTCGGGTATACTCATGGTAGTGAAAATCCGGTTTTGTATTTCGACATTCTTTGCCCATCTGACATGGAACATCGTCATGTTGTGTAGTCCAGAGTAGTCAAGCTCCCAGATCTCCTCGACCCTTCCATAAAATCGTTCAGTTGCGCCGTTGTCACTGCCGGTCATGCATTCTCTCGTCACCCCTGAGTTCTGATCATCACTGTACATATCTTTGGCCTCCGTGTAGAACGTGTATCCATTGATAACATATGCCTGATAGGTTACGAGGGTCGGCGAGGGGCCATGTGCTAAGGCGTATATGAGCAATCCGTCCTTAGAGCCCTCCTCCGGGGGATTAGCAATAATATGCTCTTTGAACCAATGCATGAAAGTGGAGTTGTGCTCACTAGTAACTTCGGCGTTCGTCCTGCATACCCCCCGGTCACGATACTTCTTTGCGATAGTTTCTTTGTGCAGTGCCACAAAAGGATCTATCTCGTCTAGGTGTTGTAGCACTACCAAGTTTGCTCTGTCAAAGTCGTTGCATCGATCTGAGTATGCCACGTGCAGTTCCCTACGACCGTTGCAGTGACCATCTCCTTCGAGCCTCCCATCGTGCTTGTTAATGGGCAAACCAACACTAACACCAGGCGGCTGGTCTATGCCATATAGAAAATTCTCACAGAAAGAGATGCACTCTTGTGCCAAATAGCCCTGGACGATGCTTCCATCCGGACGAGACATGTTACGAACGAATCCTTTGATGATCCCATTCATCCTCTCAAACTGCATCATGTTGTGCAGGAATGACGGCCCCAGGTCTATTATGTCATCCACAATATGGACACACAGATGCACCATCACGTCAAAGAACGCGGGCGGGAAGTACATCTCAAGCTCATTCAGTATCACAACGATCTCTTCCTGTAGCCTTTGGAGCTGCTTGACACGATCAACTTTTGAGAGATGACGTCGAAAAAGTTGCAGAGACCGATAAGCGTGTCTTGGACGTGCTTGTCCATTATCCTTCTAAGGGCAACAGGTAGTATCTGCGTCATCATCACATGACAGTCATGAGACTTCATCCCGCTGAACCTTTTCTTGTCCGTGTCTAGATATCTCCTTATCTTGCCACAATAACCGGAAGTAACTTTGACTCTGGTAAGGCACTTAAAGAATTGATTGATCTCAACCTGACTTAAGGTGAAGCAAGAAGGGGGGCAATAATCCTCTTTCTTTATTTTATTGCTCTTCTTCTCCCATGCCTCTGTCTCCATCTCTGTCTCATCTGACATTTTACGGGGCGACATGTGCAGATCTTCCCTGATTTTCAAATCCTGCAAGTCTTTTCGTGCCTTCGGCCCATCGTTGGTCTTATCCGGCATGTTCATCAGTGTTGCGAGCAAGCTCTCAAGGACATTCTTACAGATATGCATTTGATCAAGGCAATGAGGTGTATCGAGTTTGTCCCAGTACTCCAAGTCCCAGAATACAGACCTCGCCTTCCATACCTTCAGCAGTGGCTCCGGCGCCTTTCTCATCGTCTTTCCCGGCGCGGGGCACTCCTTCCAGTTTTTCAATAGCTCATCGATTTCGGCACCGCTCCGCTTATGTGGGGGTCCTCCATGCTCAGCGTGACCATTGAATAGATCTCCACGGTTTCTCCACGGGTCGTCCTATTCAATTCATCTTTGATGCCCCATGTACACGATTTTCCCAGACCCGCCATCTTTCCTTGACGTTAGCTGCTGAGACGTCATATCATCCATGCACCACGTGCATCCGCAATATCCATGGCACACCTGGCTTGCCACATATCCGTAACCGAGATAGTCCTGCACTATCGTGATCAGCGCGGCTCTCATGTTGAAATACACGCCTTTGCTGGTGTCCCATGTCTTGGCCGGTGTTTTCCATAACGTGTCTAACTCCTCTTGAAGTAGCCCCAGATACAAATTAATATTATTTCCTGGTTGTTTTGGCCCTTGAATAAGCATGCTCATGTGAATGTACTTCGATTTCATGCACAACCAGGGGGGAGGTTGTACATCCATACAAACACGGGCCATGTGCTATGGTTGGTGTTCTGGTTGCCAAACGGATTCATGCCATCGGTACACGCGCCGAGCACAATGTTCCTTGGATCGCATTCAAAATACCGATAGAAGTTGTTCAACGCTCTCCACTGGCTTCCATCCTTCATGTGTCTCAGCTTCGGATCATCTCCATCGTCGGGCTTCTTCCTCTCCGCGTGCCAGCGCATTAGCTTTGCTTCCTTGGGATCTACAAAATACCTCTAGAGACGGGGAGTGATCGGTAAGTACCATACAACTTTCTGGGGACATTTCTTCCCGGCCTTCTTGTATCGAGAAGCATTGCACACCGGACAACTTGTTTTTTCCGCGAGCTCCTTCCGATAAATTATGCAATCGTTGATGCATGCATGGTATCTAACGTGTGGCAGATCAAGACGACACACGATCTTCTTGGCCTCATCAACACTAGTAGGACATAGATTACCCGCGGGCAGAACATCCTTTAGGTACTTGAGATGCTAATCAAGGCTAGTGTCGGCTATTTGTTTTTAGCCTTCGTCTTCAGGAGTTGGAGCGTGAAACTCAAGCGGGTCACCTTAGGATTGCAACCATCATACAATGGAGTGTTCGAGTCTACCACCAGTTGCTCTAGCTTAGCCTCCTCTCTAGAAGCAGCTCCCTCAGTACTCGTCTCCTTGCGAAGCAATGCTTGAACACGAGGGTCCCGCACGATTGAACTTAGTACCGACGAACTCTGCTGCATGGAGTCCATATCATTCTCTCCGTTGCCATGTCCGGCCCCTTCTCCTCCGCCATGTCCAGCCCCTTCTCTGCCGCCATGTCCGGCCTCTTCCCCGCCGCCATTATCGATCATCTCTTCATCTTGCCCCGTGTCATCATTGCCTACCCCGTCGGCATCCTCAACATCGTCATTCTCATCTTCAATTATCCACCGAGTATAGCCATCCATGAAACCAGTCATGAGCAGGTGCGCTTCGACACGACCATCATCATGGGGGTCGAGCCAAACTATTCCTTTGCATTTTCGACACGGACATAAAACCTCTGTCCGGTTATTTTATTTCATGTCCTGCACCACCGACCGCAACCACCTGTCCACCATCGTTCCATTGACCATCGTCAACTCTGCACGATAATAATAAACAAATTGATTATAAAAATGCGTTCATGCATCAAAGTCATACAAAAATTCAGCATGACCTTCCCTAAAAATAGGACATATATGGATCTAGAGTTTGCCCAGAATTCGCCGAAACGGAAATAAATCGACATTTCGGCAAAACATAGGCAACTCAAAAGCACAATTTGGCGTCAACTCATGCCACACACACAATTTCCACAAACATATCACACACACATAAACATATTTCCATTTTGCAAAAGCATGAAATTTTCATCACCTCTATCTCGAGATCGAGCACACGGTGGGAGATGATGTTGTAGGGATATCAAAAGTGCACAAAGATCTTCTTGACAAAGATAGATCTAGTTAGGGGGCAAATAGGTCACTTAACTAAATCCTACATCTACCTAGCTACCTAATTTGGGAGGAGACAACTTCAACTAGTGGAGGGGAAAGGAAAAAGAGAAAGGAGATGCATTAATGGAGGTGGTGTAGTTAGGTAGGAGTAATGAAGAAAGAGAAAGGTAGATATAAGAGAGAGAGTAATGGGGGAGAAGTATTGAGGAAGAAGAAGAGTGAGAGTGGGAGCATGTGGGAGGTAGGGGAAACGGAAGAGAGGAGGGGGAGGGGAGGGACGGGTGGGGAAAAGGTGGTGGGTTGGTGCGGATTAGCAGTAGCGCGGGAGTTAAAACGCGCTACTGCTAAGGAAGTAGCAGCAGCGCGCTTTGGGCAATGAGGATACTGCTAACCGGGACAAAAAAGTGTGCCAATTTGAAATTTAGCAGCAGCGACCTTAGAAAAAGTGCGCTACTACTACATCCATAGCAGTAGTGCGGCTCACGGCACCGCGCTACTGCTAAATGGAGTTTGGTGGACACCGCCGGTCGATATTTGTAGCAGCACGGTTTACACCGAGCGCGCTACTGCTAAAAACTTATCAGTAGCGAGTTTTCCGCACACACGCTATTACTAATTAGCAGCAGTGCTCCTTTTTGAGCCGCGCTGCTGCTAAGATTCTGTGTATAGGCTTTTCCCTAGTAGTGCATATCCAATAAAGTGTGGTTACGATGTTCTAACACACCATTACGATGTGGTGTTCCGGGTGGCGTGAGCTGTGAAACTATTCCACATTGTTTTAAATGATGGCCAAACTCATAACTCAAATATTGTCTTCCACGATCAGATCGTAGAAACTTTATTTTCTTGTTACGATGATTCTCCACTTCACTCTGAAATTCTTTGAACATTTCAAATGTTTTAGACTTGTGTTTCATTAAGTAGATATACCCATATCTGCTCAAATCATCTGTGAAGGTCAGAAAATAACGGTACCCGCCACAAGCATCAACACTCATTGGATCGCATACATTGGTATGTATTATTTCCAACAAGTCAGTAGCTTGTTCCATTGTTCCAGAGAATGGAGTTTTAGTCATCTTGCCCAAATGGCACGGTTCGCAAGCATCAAATGATTCATAACCAAGTGATTCCAAAAATCCATCTTTATGGAATTTCTTTATGGGCTTTTCACCGATATGACCCAAACGGCAGTGCCACAAATAAGTTGCACTATCATTATCAACTTTGCATCTTTTGGCATCAATATTATGAATATGTGTATCACTACGATCGAGATTCAACAAACTATTTTCATTGGGTGTATGACCATCAAAGGTTTTATTCATGCAAACAGAACAACAATTATTCTCCGACTTTAAATGAATAATCGTATTGCAATAAACATGATCAAATCATATTCATGCTCAACACAAACGCCAAATAACATTTATTTAGGTTTAACACTAATCCCGAAAGTATAGGGAGTGAGCGGTGATGATCATATCAATCTTGGAACCACTTCCAACACACATCGTCAGTTCATCCTCAACTAGTCTCTGTTTATTTTGTAACTCCTGTTTCGAGTTACTAATTTTTTATCAACCGAACAAGTATCTGTCGATGTACAAAAGTAGGGGCTCTACTTTTGACCCCTTTACTTGTGTGTGGGCAGTCAGAGCCACCCGGCACGGCCATGCATAACAGGGTAGGAAAGGGAAGCCGGAGAGAAGCCGAAGGCACAAGACAAACACGACAACATCAAGGACCAAAGCCACAAAGTGCAGATGGGCGAAGCAGGTTTCCCCGGCAAGACCCTTGTCGGGGGCAGCCTCCGCAGCTCTGGCAAGCCCCTTGCCGGTGCAGCTCACCCACACCAGTGGGGCAGGCCACCCTCGAGCCACGGTCTCCTACAGCCATGTTGGACCAGGGTTCGGGAGGCACCTCCATGGTGGCATGCAGATCTTTGTGAAGACATAGAATGCTCAAGATCAGATGAGGATTGGAAAGCCACAATCCTCACCAAGATCCTTACCGAAGGAATCCACAAGACCTCCGGCGAGACCCTTGCCGGGGACGCCAGCACGCCATGGCAGGACCCTTGCCGGGCCATCCGACAAGACCCTTGCCGGGCCACCCGATAAGACCCTTGCGAGAGGCGACCGCAGGGCCATTGCCGGGCCCGCACCAACCAACTCCCCGTCGCCGTTCGCATGCAGCTGCCAGCCCAACCAGCTGGGCAGGCACCTACGTGGCAACATGCAGCTTCCAGGCCAACTCAGCACGTAACTGCATGGCGGCATGCAGATCTTCATGGAGGCTCCACCACCGCGTCACCTCAGCTGCTTGCCTGCCTACATGGCACCACAGGCATTGCTGGCCAGGGCGCGTGTTGAAGTGAGGAGGAGCGGCGATGGACAAGACAGGCCTCGCTCCCGTCCCCGATAAAGCGAGGGACACCTAAGCCTTGCATTAAAAGCGCTTTGTCCTATAATACCAGCGATAAGCTCACAGCGCTATAGCACTTTCCACCTCCTGTGTGCCACTGTGGCAACCCCTTTCACCTATAAAAGGAGGCCCATGGTGCACTGGAGAAGGATTCAGCTCTTTCGAACCTGGTAGCACCTAGAGCTAGTTCAAGAGCTCAAGAACACTAAATACATCCACCAAAGCAGGATCGTAGGGTTTTACGCATCTTTGCGGCCTGAACCTGGGTAAATCCCCTTTGTGCTGTCTACTAGTCCCGCTCTTCTCATGATCCCGCGCCCCGCAACCGTAGTAGGGATTCCAGTGATCCCGTAGGTTTCGTTTCCCACCGACATCTTTGGCACGCCAAGTAGGGGGAGCGCGCAATTGTGAGAATCTGGTCTGGCAGTTGACCTAGCTGTTCTTCATCGCCATGGCTCGTAAGAAGAAGAAGACCACAACAATCCGTTCGTTCGGGACCGGATTGCTAGTACCGGTGCGGACCAGTAGCAGGCCAGTCATGGAAAGAACCCGTGGCACAGCCCGTGAACATCCACATCACATTGGCGGTCCAGGCCTGGCGAGTGGCGTCGTTCGAGCACCAGGCGACGAGCCACCAGTTGCGGGCTCTAGAGACGGAGTCCCCCCCACCCCTCGCAGGCGGCGCAGGGCCCTCCAGGGGTGCCGCCATCCCGCCAGACGGTGGCACGGCGACCTCCAAGACACCAACACCGGCGCCAATGGCGCGCTCTTCTTAGGTTGTGCGTGATGAGCAGCGTCATCCTGCCGGTGACCCTGCGCGCCGCCCTGGGAAGAGTCCCGTGCGCCCATCACATGATGAGGAGGGCCAGCGTGCGTGCCGAGGTGCTGACGAAGGTGGCGAACGGCTACGGGGCCGTGATGCAGCTCCTTCTAACGTGGTTAGAAGTGGAGGCGCATCGCGGTCCACCCAGCTTTCGCCGCCACCCATGCCAGCGAAAGCCCTAGCACGTGCCCAGCTGCTCCTCAATTTTCCTTCCGCCGCGGAGAAGCTCGACGAATGGAGGGCCACTGTCCGTAGCCTCATCGGCATCGCCAATAACGATGAGTTGCGGCAGGCGGGACCCATAGGCCATCGCTCCGCCGGGCCACCGCATGCCAGTGGAGGCCGAGCCGAAGGCGATGCAGTCTCGGTGCACTCCCCTCCTCCATCCCGGCCACCCCGGGCGTCGGCCCGTCGCGACGATGCTCGTGATGATATCTCCGTCGCGTCGTCCGACCCGCGAACCAACCACGATCAACGTGAAGTCCTTCGGGAGAGGGTTCACGAGGACGCTCGAACTACCATCGAGCGCTGACGTGACACGCGCCACCAGTCGGACAGGCGGGCAGGGCCCGCTACGGACCACACAACACTAGGAGGCTACGGTGGCCTACGGACCACACAACACTAGGAGGCTACGGTGGCCTACCCTATGAGGTGGGTTGTCTTGCTTTCACCCGTGAGTTGCGGAGTTCCAGTGGCCCTCCCACCGTATGTTCAAGCCTGACGTTGGCGAGAAGTACAACGACAAGACTCACCCGTCAGAGTTCCTCAGCATGTACACGATCGCGATGCAAGCTGCTGGGGCCCGTGATGATAAGGTGCTTGCCAACTACTCCCCATTGGCACTCAAGCCTAATGTTATGTCATGGTTGATGCACTTGCCGATGGATTACATCTCTTGTTGTGCGGATCTGTGCCATGAGTTTGTTGGCGCCTTTACTGGAGGTCACCAAGCTCATGGCCAGGTGAGTGATTTACACATCATCCCCTAGAAGGAAGGAGAAAACTTGCGCAAGTACATCCAAAGGTTCAGCCAGGTGTAGTACAACATCCCCGATGTTCATCCTGCCGTTGTGATCAGTGCGTTCCACCAGAATGTGTGCAACTGCAAGATGCGCGAAGAGCTGGCGATGAACAAGGTCAGGGATGTGGCCGAGCTTTATGTCCTAGCCGATCGATGCGCTCGCGCTGAAGAGGGAAGGAAGTACCCCAGCAAAGATGTCGGCACGGAAACCGACTCCACTAGTGACACCGCCACCACAGCAAAGAAGGTTCGGCGTCATAACAGGAAGCGCAAGAGCAAGGCCGTGCTTGCCGGCGAGGGATCCGACGACACTGGTGCCACCAAGAAGACCAAGGCAAGCGACCCCGGCAAGGAGGTTGCCAGGTGTGTTGCTTGCCGGGCCTTGGCGGCTGCCGTCAAGCCAGGAGGCTCCGACAAGCAGTACTGCAAGATCCACCGCACCAAGGGCCATGACCTCCAAAACTGCCGGCAGGTAGAGCTGCTCGCTGAGAAGCAGAAAGCCGAGTATGAGCGGCGGGACAAGGAGAAAGGCCAAGATGGTGCCGAAGGATCCGACAAGAAACGTAGGGGCCAAGGAGGCCGCCGCGACAAGGATAATCAGCAGGAGAGGCCTGCCCGGGGCCACGACAAGAAGCAGGAAGACGATGATCTTGGCGAGGACGACGAGTCCGGCGACCACGAGTTTCAGAAAGCCACAGAGGCCATGTGCGTCGATGGTGGCGCCTCGCTTCATACGTCCCACCGCCAACTCAAGCAGTGGGCGCGTGAGATCACGGCGGTGGAGCCATTATTCGATGCACGGAAGCCACTGAAATGGTCCAGCACGCCCTTCATCTTCGACCCCAAGGACCACCCTGAGCGCACTACTGCGGTCGGGTGCTTGCCATTGTTGGTTTTACCAACAATCCGCAACCTCAAGGTGACAAAGATGTTGGTTGATGGCGGGGCCGGCCTGAACTTGATCTCGCCCGTTGTGGTCAAAAGGCTGCAGATCCCTGATGGAGACCTCGAGGAGACGGGAACGTTCCAAGGGGTTAACCCGGGGAGGAGCCAGCCAAAGGGAAAGGTCATGCTGCCCGTGACATTCGGAGGCAAGCTGAACCACAGGACGGAAAGGATTGTTTTCGATGTAGCCGAGATCCCCTTGCCTTACAAGGGGATCCTCAGCCGCCCAGCACTAGCCAAGTTCATGGCGGCTTCGCACTACGCCTACAACATGCTGAAGATGCCTGAGCCGATGAACATCATCATCGTCCCCTCCGACAAGAAAGATGCGTTGATTTGCGCCAACCAACTCTACCGGGAAGCAGTTGCAACAGCTGCCGCTAAGGCACCTGCTCCTGCCGATGGAGCCCCAAGAGGGAAGAAGACCGGCGAGACCCCTCGCACACACTCCGGCAAGGGCACCTCTCCGGGGTGTTGCGGTCCCATCGAGGATGTGCCAGAGAGCTCCGCCAGCAAGAGCAAGAAGTCCAGAGCCGCACCACCAGAGACCAAGAAGGTGGCCATCAAGGAGGACGACACGGGGGGAGCTTTTACCATAAGCTCCACCCTCGATGGCAAATAAGAAAGCGAGCTCGTCACCTTCCTGTGGGAGAATGTCGATGTGTTTGCATGGCAAGCCTCCGACATCCCCGGCGTTCCCAGGGGGGTGATTGAGCACCATCTTGCTGTCTGTCCTCATGCGCAGCCTATCAAGCAGAAGGTCAGGATGCAAGCTCTGGAGAGGCAAGAGTTCATCATAGATGAGATCATAAAACTAGAGGCAGCAGGCTTGGTAAGAGGGGTACTCCATCCGACGTGGTTGGCCTCTCCGGTAGTGGTGCGCAAGGCAAACGGGATGTGGAGGCTGTGTATTGATTACACAGACATCAATAAGGCTTGTCCAAAGGATCCCTTCCTGTTATCGCGCATTGAACAGATTGTTGACTCCACGGCTGGGTGTGACCTATTATCATTCCTTGACGCCTACTTAGGATACCACCAGATCTTCATGACAAAAGAAAACGAGGAAAAGACAACATTCATCACCCCATGTGGTACATATTGGTTTTTACGGATGCCTTTCGGGTTGAAGAGTGCTGGCTCAACCTTTGCAAGAGCAGTCCAAATTGGTTTTGAACCCCACCTACATAGAAATATGGAAGCTTATATGGATGACATAGTGGTCAAAACCAAGGACAAGGCAACACTTGTGCGGGATCTGGAGGAAACATTTGGGAACCTGCGCAAGATTAACCTCAAATTGAACCCTGAGAAGTGTGTCTTTGGTGTCCCATCCGCAAGATTCTCGGGTTCTTTGTGTTGCAGCGCGGAATTGAGGTAAACCCAGACAAGATTAGGGACATCGAGTAGATTGAGGCACCCAAACGGATCAAGGACGTGCGTCGGCTCATTGGCTGCATTGCCGCCATGAGTAGATTCATCTCCAAATCCGCGGAGCGTGCCCTCCCCTTTTTCAAGATCTTAAAGAAGACGGGTCCAGTGGAGTGGACCCCAGAGGCCGAGGCGGCGTTGCAAGACTTGAAGAAATACCTCTCCTCTGCCCCGGTGCTGGTTGTGCCCAAACCACAAGAGCCGTTGCTGCTATATCTAGCAGCAACAAACGAAGTGGTTAGCGCTGCATTGGTGGTGCAGAGAGAGGTCGACGAGGAGATAGCAGCAGCGGCAGAGTCAATGGTTGGCGGGCCAGAACCCTCCCTGGTAGGGCTCGGTCCTGTCAGGACTGAGTCCCCGACAGGGCTTGGTCCCGGCAAGACTGGCGCCAGTACGACAGGACCCGCACAACCAGGTGAAGTGGCGCAAAGGAAGAAGATGGTGCAGCACCCGGTTTACTTCGTCAGCTCCCTCTTGCAGGGTGCTAGGTCGAGATATTCAGGTGTGCAAAAATTGCTCTTCGGCCTCCTTATGGCCTCGAGGAAGCTGCGCCACTACTTCCAAGTGCACGAGATCACCATGGTTACCCGCCTTCCATTGCAGCGGATACTGCATAACCCAGATACAATAAGAAGGATCGTGGAATGGGCCCTGGAGCTGTCGAGTTTTGGTCTAAAGTTTGAAAGTACCTCGACGATCCAGAGCAGAGTCTTGGCGGAGTTTGTTGCAGCATGGACCTCGACGCCTGATGAAGAGGTACATGAGATCACTCTCCCCGTGAGGAAACAAGAGGCAACTAGATCATGTACTTTGATGGGGCCTTTTCGCTGCAAGGCGCTGGTGCTGGTGTGCTGCTTGTCGCACCCACCGGAGAGCACCTCAAGTACGTCATCCAAATGCACTTTCCCTGGGAGATGTAACCAACAACACCGCCGAGTACGAGGGTTTGCTTGCCGGTCTCAGGATCGCGGTGGACCTCGGAGTCAAAAAGCTCATCGTCAGGGGCGACTCGCAACTCGTCGTCAGGCAGGTCAACAAAGATTATCAAAGCCCGTTGATGGATGCTTATGTAGATGAGGTGAGGAAACTGGAGGAGCGCTTTGACGGTATACAAGCGGAGCATGTCCCTCGGATGGAGAATGACATCACCGACTACCTGTCAAACCGCGCTGCCGTCAAGCTACCTATGGAACCAGGTACTTTTGTGCTTTAGTTAACCCAACCATTCGTTGAGCCGTCAACCGGGCAGAACAAGCGGAGGAAGCTAGGATCCGGCAAGTACTTCCCCACCGAGCTCCCCGGAGCCGCCGGCGAAGATGTTGCCGTGGATGCCGATCCTGCCGTGGGACAACCGACTCCGGTAGGACCTCAGGTCATGGCCATGATGACGGCCGCTCCCGTGGCAGAAGAGATGCCTTTGGTCCTTGTCGTCGAGCCACAAGCTACCGCATGGGCGCGGCACACCGTTCGATTCCTCCAAAAAGGAGAGTGTCGGTGTCAAAACCGGCGGATCTCGGGTAGGGGGTCCCGAACTATGCGTCTAGGCAGATGGTAACAAGAGACAAGGGACACGATGTTTTTACCCAAGTTCGGGCCCTCTCGATGGAGGTAAAAGCCTACTCCTGCTTGATTAATATTGATGATATGGGTAGTACAAGAGTAGATCTACCACGAGATCCGAGTGGCTAAACCCTAGAATCTAGCCTATGGTATGATTGTTGTTCGTCCTACAGACTAAAACTCTCCGGTTTATATAGACGCTGGAAAGGGCTAGGGTTACACAGAGTCGGTTACAATGGGAGGAGATCTTCATATCATATCACCAAGCTTGCCTTCCACGCCAAGGAAAGTCCCATCCGGACACGGGACGGAGTCTTCAGTCTTGTATCTTCATAGTCCGGGAGTCCGGCCAAAGGTCTTAGTCCGGCCATCCGGACACCCCCTAATCCTGGACTCCCTCAGTAGCCCCTGAACCAGGCTTCAATGACGACGAGTCCGGCGCGCAAGTTGTCTTCGGCATTGCAAGGCGGGTTCCTCCTCCAAATATTTCACAGAAGATGTTGAACACCAGGGTAGTGTCTGGCTCTGCAAAATAAGTCCCACATTCCATCATAGAGAGAATAATATTTGTATCAATCGGATCTGCTGACTTATTCCGCGGCGTGACATCATGCCACGGCCAGGCTTTTATTCATTTTATTATTCCTCCTCAGCGCGTTTAGCAAGGCGATTTCCTTGGCACGTCTTGTCAAAGCAGAGATCGTGTCCCCTTATTCCGGGATTCTCATCAATACGGGTGTGGGTAACCCAACCACGCCATTAACTGTGGCGCTTGGGAGATAAGCGAGTTTTATTAGGCCGGTGGGGGGCTCGTAGTTTTGGCCGCCCATATAAGGGGATAAGAATCCGCCCTTTCCATTCACGCCCTCTTCCTCGTCTTCTTATCCGTCCTTGCACGCTCGAGCTCCAGCGCCCAAGCCCGCACTTGCCACCTCAACCTTGTCCAACCATGTCTGGAGCGGGAGGTAAATGGATGGCCTCCTCCGTCACGGAGGGACAAATCAAAAACCTGAGGAAGGCCGAATACTTGTCTAACGACATCGCGCACCGAATCCCAGATGTGGGGCAACTCATCCCCACCCCCAGGCCCCATGAGAGGGTTGTTTTTCTTCCCCATTTCCTCGGCGGACTGGGTTTTCCTCTTCACCCGTTCGTCTGGGGGCTCATGTTCTACTACGGCCTGGACTTCCACGATCTGGCCCCGAACTTCATCCTCAATATCTCGGCGTTTATCGTCGTGTGCGAGGCCTTCTTCCGCATCCAGCCCCACTTTGGCCTATGGCTGAAGATCTTCAGCGTCAAGCCGAAGGTCGTGCAAGGCCGACAGGCGGAATGCGGAGGCGCCATGGTGGGCAAGATAGCCAACGTCACCTGGCTCGAGGGTGCCTTCGTGGAAACCATCAAAGGGTGGCGATCAGGGTGGTTTTATATCACCGAGCCGCGTGACCCTGAATGGGCAGCGGCCCCCGAATTTTGATCCGGCATCCCCACCCGGCTCACATCTTGGGAAGAGACGGGCCTGTCGTGGGGCAATCCGGAAGAGGTGGCCGGACTCCAAACCTGCGTCCGAGACCTGGTGACCAAGAAGGTCAAGCTTGTCACCGTGGTCTAGGTCATGCTCTTCCGCCGGATCCTCCCGTGTCAACGACGGGACTTCAATTTGTGGGAGTTTGACCCGGCCCGGCACCAGACTCTATCCCGGCACTTCGAAACGAAGCACGAGGACGCCTGGAAGGTGCTTTTGAAGAGTTCCGAGGTCTCCCCTCCCGTCACCGAGGATCGCAGATTCTGTGCCAAACGTCAAGCCTGCGAAGTAAGCTTACATTTAGTCCCTTACGGGATAGCCGAATTTCATAGTGTGACTTTATGTGGGATCTAAACTCCCGTTCCTTTGACAGGACTGGAAGAGGACATCCGGACAGTTCGACTGTCCGGCCCCTTTGCCCGAAGGCCCAGTAGACGCACACTTAGAGAAGCTATTGGTTCTGGCACCTCACGTGGTGCCAAAGAAGAAGGCCAAGGAGAAGGCCACGGGGACCCGAAAGAGTTCCCGGCGCCCGGTGTCGTCGGATTTGCCCGACAGCCCCAATGCACCCTCCGCCTCCGAAGACGAGGATGAGGAGGAAGAAGAAGATGCCTCTCCCCCTCCAACAGGGGCAGGAAAGAAGAGGAAGGCCGCCCCAACTGGGGAAGCCGAAGGGTCCAAGAAGGGGAAGACCCTTCTGCCGGACTACGCCCCCGACACCGAAGACGATGTGGAGGACTGGCCATCCAGGGTCAAGCCCCTGGCAACATCGTAAGTGCCGGCTACCCGAATGACTTATTGCACTCCTTTATTATTTGATAGCTTTTAACGCCGAAGCTAATCATGCAGTCCGCCCAGAGCTCAGCTTGGCGATTCGTCGAGCGGATCTCTGAATTTGTCGGATGTGAATAGCACTTCACTTCCGACGGCCTCCTCCCCTCTCCCTACAGATGACGCTGAGGTGGAGTCCCGTAGGGGACAAAACCAGGAGGAGGTGGTCCTGGAAGCGCCACAAGGCGACCTTCCGTACTCCAAGCCCAAAGGGGGTAAAGCCTTCATAAGAAGGGCAAGCCCGCGACGCCGGCGACTTCCGTCCACCCGGAGGCGCCGGACAATTTGCTGGAGGCGCTTAACGGCGCCTCCATCGATGAAGAACACCGCACTGTTATGAGTGTGGTGATTCAGAAGGTTCAGTCCGCCAAGGGCGTGCTGACGGAAGCCTGCACAATCCTGTTAACGGGCTTTGAGGTATGTGTTCAAAAACATATATAAAAAAAGTTACCGCATAGATAGTAGCCCCTAATGCTCAGTTTGGTGTTCGGAAAGAAAAGCCGAACTGAGGATCTCAAAAGATATACACAGGAGTCTAATAGAAATATGTCAATATGGGAATGCAGGCTGCACTGCTGACCTCTGCCGCACTGACTGCGGAGGTCAACGCCTTGAAGGAAAGCCTCGAGCGGTCCGAGAGCGAGCTCGGCCGTGCCAAGAAGCAGCTCGAGGATAAAGAGGGTACATAGTACCTCCTGTAAATGTATATAGAAATACATGGTTGCAAAATAATAACAGGATCAACGTTAATGTTGCAGGAGCCACGACCGAGGTGGCGACCCTGAAAGAGGCGGTCTTGAAGGCCGAAAAGAGTGCGGCCTTGGAGCGCACCGAGCGAGAGAAGCAGGAGGCGCGGGTGGCGGAGGTGCGGCAAGAGCTCCAGGCTCTCATGGAAAAACACGAGAGTTTGCAGCGTGACTCGAAGACTCGAAAGTCCGAGCTTGCCTTGGCTCTTGAGAGTGCCAAGACCGTGAAGGCCGAAGCCCAGAAGGCCCTTCAAGAGATCGAGGCGATGAAGAAGATAGCGGCAGGTAAGGCATTCTTTATGCAAAGCAAAAATATAAAAGTTAATTATCTGCTACTTACCCGAATCCGGAGCTCTCCAGGAACGTTCGCCGATCTGCCCCATAGTGTGTCTGATGCTGCCGCATACTACCGAGCCGAAGAGGGGATCTCAACGGAAAAAGTGTTCTGGTCTCAGTATGCTGAGGCTGAACATCCGGTGCCCCTGAGCGACCAGCTGAAGCACCTGGTCGAGCTCCACAAGGTGGCCGAACAGGCCATGAAGGGCCTCATAGCTCGGCTGTGGCCTGGAGAAGTCATGCCTGGGAGCTACTTCGGTCTGGTGCGGCGGCTGGTGGACGCGTGTCCATGGATTGAGGTCGTCAAGCGCTCCTTTTGTATTGAAGGTGCCCATCGGGCCCTTGCCCGTGCTCAGGTGCACTGGGGCAAGCTAGACGTGGAGAAGCTGTTGACGGACGCGCCACCACCGGGCAAGGAGTATCGTATGCCCGAGATGTATTATAATGGCTTTCTGAAGGGTGCCCGCCGCAGAGCGGATGAGTGCTCCAAAGATGTAATTTTTGAGTAAACTCGCATTTGTTATCATGTACGCTGAAGCTTTGTTCATATGCGTTAAGCAACGCTTGTTAATTTAAAATATTACCTTCTGTGCGGCCGTTTATCAAATCTGAGAGATGCAAGTCATCGGCTTCGACCCCCATGCCACGAGTGCTCGGGTGTTCGGGATAAACCTGAGCGCTCTTATTCCCATTCTTGGGTCCATCTAGGGAGGCGTTCAGCACAACGAACCAGGCCGTCGGACTTATAATGCTTTATCACTCTCACTTAGCCATAGAATTCTATAATTTTAAATTTCGGCGAAGCCCCTAGTATTCGAAAGACCGAGTTCGGGGCGCTATCCACGCCTAGGCCGGATAAGTCTGGTTCCTCGCTCGAAGCGGCATAAGTCTTTAAGGACCCGAAGAAACGTCGTGAACAGCGACCGGTCTCTCGCACTATCATGACAGTCAGTTTTAGCTTTCTCTACTGAGGTGTTAACCCAGCTCAACTGGGGCACAATCGCAGTAGTTCTCCCAACGCTACCTAAGCCAACAATGCGGAACGTAAGGTACCAAAACATGGGAGCCGGGCAAACCCAACTATTGACCAAAGACATGATTCGGAGCCGATGCATATAGTGCTATAAGTTCGGGGTGCCGCACTTGTTAGAGTGTTCGGTCTTCTCACACCATGTTATGGGGTGTTGTAAGCCCCTGGTGTATCATCCGTACCAAAGTGTACGGTTGCAGAATGTCATGACTGAACATATTTGTATATAAAAATAGATAAGTACAATAATAGGTAAGAGCTATATATTGTTCATTAAAAAAGGGCTGCTGCGAAAACAGAATGATACAAAAAGTGCGGTAAGCAAGAGATGGGAGTATTTGACATATTCCCCTCCAGGGGCAAGCTGCAGGATTGTAAGAGAAACAGGTATTAAACTCGTTATAGAGACCACCTGGAATTTTGACATGGCTTGCTTCCTCCCTGGCTATTGCATCGTGGGTTCGGCGAGAGTATTGTCGGACAAGCCTTCCGAGTAGTTGGGTCCTGAATGTGTGTGAAAAGGAAAACAGCGAAATAGGTAGCCCCTTAGTGCGGTTGAGCCGCATTCTGGGCGTGTTGTTGTTGTGCCCCTCCCCTTATGCCCATGGTATCTCTAAGGCGTAATTATGTACGCATGGTACTAGTATCGCCGTTTGACGGGGGCTGGGGTTGGGGCCGCACTGCTATGCTTGCTCAGAACGTGCCAGCCGGATTTGTTGTAGGTTACTTCGGTCTCGCTTGACGTTGTCCGGACATTTGGCACCTGGATTGGAGAACTACCTTGAGAGGCTACTCTGTACTTCCGCTGCCAAGGCCGCCGTGTGCTCCTCCGTTCGGAGAGAGCGTTCGGTGTTTTCGTTTACCGTGATTACTCCGCGAGGTCCGGGCATCTTGAGCTTGAGATATGCGTAGTGCGGCACCGCATTGAATTTGGCAAATGCGGTTCATCTGAGCAGGGCATGATAGCCGTTCCGGAATGGGACTATGTCAAAGATTTACTCCTTGCTTCAGAAGTTATCCGGGGATCCGAAGACCACCTCGAGTGTGACCGAGCCTATACAGCTGGCTTCTACCCCTGGTATGACACCTTTGAAGGTTGTCTTTGTGGGTTTAATCCTTGAAGGATCGATGCCCATTTTTCGCACTGTGTCCTGGTAAAGCAGGTTCAGGCTACTGCCGCCGTCCATTAGGACTCTCGTAAGGTGAAATCTGTCGATAATTGGGTCTAGCACCAGTGCGGCGAATCCGCCATGACGTATGCTGGTGGGATGGTCCCTTCGATCGAAGGTGATCGGGCAGGAGGACCATGGGTTGAACTTTGGAGCGACTGGCTCCAGCGCATAGACGTCCTTGAGAGCACGCTTCCGCTCCCTTTTGGGGATGTGGGTTGCGTATATCATATTCACCGTCCGAACTTGTGGGGGAAATCCCTTCTGTCCTTTGTTGTTCGGCGGCTGGGGCCCCTCCTCGTCATCGCTATGTAGCCCCTTGTCTCTGGTCTCGGCACTTAACTTGCCTGCCTGCTTGAACACCCAACAATCCCTGTTGGTGTGATTGGCTCGCTGTTCGGGTGTGTCGTGTATCTGGCACGAGCGATCGAGTATCCCGTCTGAGCTGGATGGGCCCTGAGGGTTTCTTTTGAATGGCTTCTTCCGCTGACCCGGTTTAGAGCCTCTGAATCCGGCATTAACTATCGTATCTTCAGTATTGTCACCGTAAATGCGGCGCTTATGCTTGTTGCGACGTGACCTGCCGTTGTTATCCTTGGTATCCGAATTGCCGGGGCTCTTGGTTATGTTATTGCTACGAGCTAGCCAGCTGTCTTCTCCCGCGCAGAAGCGGGTCATGAGTGTCGTGAGGGCTGCCATAGACTTCGGCTTTTCCTGTCCTAGGTGCCGGGCAAGCCATTCGTCTTGGATGTTGTGCCAGAAGGCTGCAAGGGCCTCGGCGTCCGGACAATCGACTATTTGGTTTTTCTTGGTTAGGAACCGTGTCCAGAATTGTCTGGCCGATTCCTCTGGCTGCTGGATTATGTGGCTTAGGTCATCGGCGTCTGGTGGTCGCACATAAGTGCCCTGGAAGTTGTCAAGGAATGCGGATTCCAGGTCCTCCCAACAACTAATTGACTCTGCTGGCAGGCTGTTAAGCCAATGTCGAGCTGGTCCTTTAAGCTTGAGTGGGAGGTATTTGATGGCATGTAGATCATCACCACGGGCCATGTGGATATGAAGGAGATAATCCTCGATCCATACCGCGGGATCTGTTGTGCCATCGTATGATTCGATGTTTACGGGTTTGAAGCCCTCGGGGATTTGATGATCCATTACTTCATCTGTGAAGCATAGTGGGTGTGCGGCGCCCCTGTACTGGGCTATGTCCCCACGCAGCTCGGATGAGCTTGGTCTGTCGTATTCGGCCGGGCCATACTTATTATGTCCGACGTGACGGCTAGCGTCACGTGAAGCGGGGCGCCCATGTGATCCGTAGATCGATCTTGTTTGCCTTGCCTTATTTTCCAAGATGTGTTCCAGGTCTGTTGCGTCTCCCCGTACTCTGGTATGTTTTGAGCGTTGTCGGGGTGCGGCTTGGGTTGAGGGCCTGAAGGCCTCTCTATCGCGGCCACGGGGTGGCCGATCGGGCGCATCGTACGCTGGTGATGTAGGTTTAGTTGCTTCCTCCTCAAGTTGCGGTAGCAGCCTGCGCTTTAAGTAGCTCTTGGATGGGCGTTCTAGTTTATACTCTTCGGCCGCCAGGACTTCGGTCCATATATCGGCTAGCAAGTCTTGGTCGGCTCTAAGCTTCAGATGTTTCTTCTTGAGGCTGCTTGCCGTGGTTATGAGCCAGCGTTTGAAACGCTCTTGTTCTACGGGATCCTCTGGCACGACGAATTCGTCGTCGTCGAGGCTTGCCTCGTCTTCGGAGGGAGGCATGTAATTATCGTCCTCATCCTCTTTGTCGGCCGCTCTCTCATGAGGGTTGGCTCCTTCGTCCTCCTGCACTGAATCGTGCTGGAGGGGGTTGTCTTCGGCACTGTCCGGCGTATTGTTATCTCCGGTGCCGGAATCGCCATTTTTGCTTTGGTGGGACTTAGAGCGGCGCCGTTGACGTCGGCGCTTGGGTTGCTTCTTGGAGGGATCATCCTCCATTTTCTCCTCGCCATCCCCCGCTTTAGGGGTGTCCACCATGTATATGTCATATGACGAGGTGGCTTTCCAGTTCCCTATAGGTGCTGGTTCTTGATCGTCTCCTTCATCGGCGTCCATGCCGTCGATGTCTTCGGAGTCAAAGTCGAGCATGTCGGTTAAATCGTCGACAGTGGCTACGAAGTGGGTGGTGGGTGGGCTATGAATTTCTTCGTCGTCCGTATCCCAACCGTGTTGGCCGTAGTCCGGCCAGGGCTCTCCTGACAAAGAGAGAGACTTTAACGAATTCAGGATATTGCCGAAAGGCGAGTGCTGAAAGACATCCGCGGCGGTGAACTCCATGACCGGAGCCCAATCGGGCTTAATCGGAAGAGGTGCAGCATTTACGGAGTCCGGATCGGAGTCCGACACCTTGGAGTCACGAGCCTTGCGAGGGACTAGGCTGGTATCCGGCTCTATCGCCGTAGAGGTTGCAGCTTCCGGGGCAGCGTCCAACCATCCGTCCCCGACTGGCGTAGCGGGCTCCGAGCTAATGGTCGGAGCGGACACCTGAGCGGCGCTCTGGGTGTTGTCCGTGTTGGAAATATGCCCTAGAGGCAATAATAAAAGTATTATTATATTTCATTGTTCATGATAATTGTCTTTTATTCATGCTATAACTGTATTATCCGGAAATCGTAATACACGTGTGAATACATAGACCTCAATATGTCCCTAGTGAGCCTCTAGTTGACTAGCTCGTTGTGATCAACAGATAGTCATGATTTCCTGGCTATGGACATTGGATGTCATTGATAACGGGATCACATCATTAGGAGAATGATGTGATGGACAAGACCCAATCCTAAGCATAGCACAAAGGTCGTTTAGTTCGTTTGCTAGAGCTTTGCCAATGTCAATTATCTCTTCCTTAGACCATGAGATCGTGTAACTCCCGGATACCGTAGGAGTGCCTTGGGTGTATCAAACGTCACAACGTAACTGGGTGACTATAAAGGTGCATTACAGGTATCTCCGAAAGTAGTTGTTGGGTTGACACGGATCGAGACTGGGATTTGTCACTCCGTATGACGGAGAGGTATCTCTGGGCCCACTCGGTAATGCATCATCATAATGAGCTCAAGGTGACCAAAGTGTTGGCCACGAGATCATGCATTACGGTACGAGTAAAGTGACTTGCCGGTAACGAGACTGAACAAGGTATTGGGATACCGACGATCGAGTCTCGGGCAAGTAACGTACCGATTGACAAAGGGAATTGTATACAGGGTTTGATCGAATCCTCGACATCATGGTTCATCCGATGACAACATCGAGAAGCATGTGGGAGCCAACATGGGTATCCAGATCCCGCTGTTGGTTGTTGACCGGAGAACGTCTCGGTCATGTCTACATGTCTCCCGAACCCGTAGGGTCTACACACTTAAGGTTCGATGATGCTAGGGTTATAAAGGAAGTTTGTATGTGGTTACCGAATGTTGTTCGGAGTCCCGGATGAGATCCCGGACGTCACGAGGAGTTCCGGAATGGTCCTATTTTGGCCACCGGAAAATGTTTGGGATATTTCGGTATTGTACCGGGAAGGTTCTAGAAGGTTCTGGAGTGGGGCCCACCTGCATGGGGGGACCCACATGAACGTGAGTAGTGGGGGAAAGGCCCCACACCCCTGGTCAAGGCGCACCAAGATCCCCCCTTAGAAGGAATAAGATCATATCCCGAAGGGATAAGATCAAGATCCCTAAAAAGGGGGGATAACAATCGGTGGGGAAGGAAATGATGGGATTTCTTTCCTCCCACCTTGGCCAACGCCCCAATGGACTTGGAGGGCAAGAAACCAGCCCCTCCACCCCTATATATAGTGGGGAGGCGCATGGGAGCTTAACACAAGCCAAGGCGCAGCCCCTCCCCTCCCCAACACCTCTCCTCCTCCGTATATGCTTGGCGAAGCCCTGTCGGAGTACTGCTGCACCAACTACACCACGCCGTCGTGCTGCCGTTGGAGCAATCTTCCTCAAACTCTCCTTCCCCCTTGCTGGATCAATAAGGAGGAGACGTCTCCCGTCCCGCACGTGTGTTGAACGCGGAGGTGCTGTCCGTTCAGCACTTGGACATCGGTGATCCGAATCACGTTCGAGTACGACTCCATCATCACCATCCCCTTGGCTAGCTTCCGCTCGTGATCTACAAGTGGTATGTAGATGCAAACTCTCTCCCTTGACTCGTTGCTTAGATGAACTCATAGATGGATCTTGGTGAAACCGTAGGAAAAAATTTAATTTTCTGCAACGTTCCCCAACAGTGGCATCATGAGCTAGGTCTATGCGTAGTTCTCTTTGCACGAGTAGAACACAATTTTGTTGTGGGCGTGGATTTTCTCATCTTACTTGCCTCTACTAGTCTTTTCTTGCTTCGGTGGTATTGTGGGATGAAGCGGCCCGGACCAACCTTACACGTACGCTTACGTGAGACCGGTTCCACCGACTGACATGCACTAGTTGCATAAGGTGGCTGGCGGGTGTCTGTCTCTCCCACTTTAGTTGGAGCGGATTCGATGAAAAGGGCCCTTATGAAGGGTAAATAGAAGTTGACAAAATCACGTTGTGGTTATTCGTAGGTAAGAAAACGTTCTTGCTAGAACCCAATTGCAGCCACGTAAAAGATGCAACAACAATTAGAGGACGTCTAACTTGTTTTTGCAGCGATTGATCATGTGATGTGATATGGCCAGAAGTTGTGATGAATGATGAATTGTGATGTATGAGATCATGTTCTTTGTAATAGGATTCACGACTTGCATGTCGATGAGTATGACAACCGGCAGGAGCCATAGGAGTTGTCTTTA
>NC_057807.1:577490653-577496143 GCF_018294505.1 Triticum aestivum | reverse complement strand
GGCCTAGTCGACTCGGATCATGTAACACTTAGATGACTAAAGGGATGTCTAATCTGAGTGGGAGTTCATAATTTGATTAGAACTTAATTATCATGAACTTAGTCTAAAACCTTTGCAAATATGTCTTGTAGATCAAATGGCCAACGCTCATGTCAACATGAACTTCAACGCGTTCCTAGAGAAAACCAAGCTGAAAGATGATGGCAGCAACTATACGGACTGGGTCCGGAACCTGAGGATCATCCTCATAGCTGCCAGGAAACAATATGTCCTAGAAGGACCGCTAGGTGACGCTCCCGTCCCAGAGAACCAAGACATTATGAATGCTTGGCAAACTCGCGCTGATGATTACTCCCTCGTTCAGTGCGGCATGCTTTATAGCTTAGAACCGGGGCTCCAAAAGCGTTTTGAGCATCACGGAGCATATGAGATGTTCGAAGAGCTGAAACTAGTTTTCCAAGCTCATGCCCGGGTCGAGAGATATGATGTCTCCGACAAGTTCTACAGTTGTAAGATGGAGGAAAACAGTTCTGTCGGTGAGCACATCCTGAAGATGTCTGGGTTGCACAACCGTATGACCCAGCGGAACATTAACCTCCCAGATGAGGCGGTCATTGGCAGAATCCTCCAGTCGCTCCCACCAAGCTACAAGAGCTTTGTGATGAACTACAACATGCAGGGGATGGAAAAGACCATTCCTGAAGTGTTCTCGATGCTGAAGTCAGCAGAGGTTGAAATCAAGAAAGAACATCAAGTGTTGATGGTCAATAAGACCACTAAGTTCAAAAAGGGCAAGGGTAAGAAGAACTTCAAGAAGGACGGCAAGGAGGTTGCCGCGCCTGGTAAGCCAGTTACCGGGAAGAAGTCAAAGAATGGACCTAAGCCTGAGACTGAGTGCTTTTATTGCAAGGGGAAGGGTCACTGGAAGCGGAACTGCCCCAAATACTTAGCAGATAAGAAGGCCGACAAAACCAAAGGTATATTTGATATACATGTAATTGATGTGTACCTTACCAGTACTCGTAGTAACTCCTGGGTATTTGATACCGGTGCCGTTGCTCATATTTGTAACTCACAGCAGGAGCTGCGGAATAAACGGAGACTGGCGAAGGACGAGGTGACGATGCGCGTCGGGAATGGTTCCAGAGTCGATGTGATCGCCGTCGGCACGCTGCCTCTACATTTACCTACGGGATTAGTTTTGAACCTTAATAATTGTTATTTAGTGCCAAGTTTGAGCATGAACATTGTATCTGGATCTCGTTTAATACGAGATGGCTACTCATTTAAGTCTGAGGATAATGGTTGTTCGATTTATATGAGAGATATGTTTTATGGTCATGCTCCGATGGTCAATGGTTTATTCTTAATGAATCTCGAGCGTAATATTACACATGTTCATAGTGTAGATGCCAAAAGATGTAAAGTTGATAACGATAGTCCCACATACTTGTGGCACTGCCGCCTTGGTCACATTGGTGTCAAGCGCATGAAGAAGCTCCATGCCGATGGACTTTTAGAGTCTCTTGATTATGAATCGTTTGACACGTGCGAACCATGCCTCATGGGCAAGATGACCAAGACTCCGTTCTCCGGAACAATGGAGCGAGCAACCAACTTATTGGAAATCATACATACCGATGTGTGCGGTCCAATGAGCGTTGAGGCTCGCGGAGGATATCGTTATGTTCTCACTCTCACTGATGACTTAAGTAGATATGGGTATGTCTACTTAATGAAACACAAGTCTGAGACCTTTGAAAAGTTCAAGGAATTTCAGAATGAGGTGGAGAATCAACATGACCGAAAGATAAAGTGCCTACGATCAGATCGTGGAGGAGAATATTTAAGTCACGAATTTGGCACACACTTAAGGAAATGTGGAATCGTTTCACAACTCACGCCGCCTGGAACACCTCAGCGAAACGGTGTGTCCGAACGTCGTAATCGCACTCTATTGGATATGGTGCGGTCTATGATGTCTCTTACTGATTTACCGCTATCATTTTGGGGATACGCTCTAGAGACAACTACATTCACTTTAAATAGGGCACCGTCTAAATCCGTTGAGACGACACCGTATGAATTATGGTTTGGGAAGAAACCTAAGCTGTCGTTTCTAAAAGTTTGGGGATGCGATGCTTATGTCAAGAAACTTCAACCTGAAAAGCTCGAACCCAAGTCGGAAAAATGCGTCTTCATAGGATACCCTAAGGAAACTGTCGGGTATACCTTCTACTTAAGATCCAAGGGCAAAATCTTTGTTGCCAAGAACGGATGCTTTCTGGAAAAAGAGTTTCTCTCGAAAGAAGTAAGTGGGAGGAAAGTAGAACTCGATGAAGTACTACCTCTCGAACGGGAAAGTGGTGCAGCTCAAGAAAATGTTCCTGTGATGCCCACACCAACTGAAGAGGAAACCAATGATGATGATCAAGGTACTTCGGATCAAGTTGCTACTGAACTTCGTAGGTCCACAAGGACACGTTCCGCACCAGAGTGGTACGGGAACCGCGTCCTGGAAATCATGTTGTTAGACAACGGTGAACCTTCGAACTATGAAGAAGCGATGGCGGGCCCAGATTCCAACAAATGGCTTGAAGCCATGAAATCCGATATAGAATCCATGTATGAAAACAAAGTATGGACTTTGACAGACTTGCCCGATGATCGGCGAGCGATAGAAAACAAATGGATCTTTAAGAAGAAGACAGACGCAGATGGTAATGTCACCATCTATAAAGCTCGACTTGTCGCTAAGGGTTATCGACAGGTTCAAGGGATTGACTACGACGAGACATTCTCTCCCATAGCGAAGCTAAAGTCCGTCCGAATCATGTTAGCAATTGCCGCATACTATGATTATGAGATATGGTAGATGGACGTCAAAACAGCATTCCTTAACGGGCATCTTAAGGAAGAACTGTATATGATGCAGCCGGAAGGTTTTGTCGATCCTAAGAACGCTAACAAAGTATGCAAGCTCCAGCGATCCATTTATGGGCTGGTGCAAGCATCTCGGAGTTGGAATATTCGCTTTGATGAGATGATCAAAGCGTTTGGGTTTATGCAGACTTATGGAGAAGCCTGCGTTTACAAGAAAGTGAGTGGGAGCTCTGTAGCATTTCTCATATTATATGTAGATGACATACTCTTGATGGGAAATAATATAGAATTTCTGGACAGCATTAAGGCCTACTTGAATAAGTGTTTTTCAATGAAGGACCTTGGAGAAGCTGCTTACATATTAGGCATCAAGATCTATAGAGATAGATCGAGACGCCTCATAGGTCTTTCACAAAGCACATACCTTGATAAGGTTTTGAAGAGGTTCAAAATGGATCAGTCCAAGAAGGGGTTCTTGCCTATGTTACAAGGTGTGAGATTGAGCTCGGCTCAGTCACCGACCACGGCAAAAGATAAAGAAGAGATGAGTGTCATCCCCTATGCTTCAGCCATAGGATCTATTATGTATGCCATGCTGTGTACCAGACCTGATGTAAACCTTGCCGTGAGTTTGGTAGCTAGATACCAAAGTAATCCCGGCAAGGAACACTGGACAGCAGTCAAGAATATCCTGAAGTACCTGAAAAGGAGAAAGGACATGTTTCTCGTTTATGGAGGAGACGAAGAGCTTGTCGTAAAGGGTTACGTCGACGCTAGCTTCGACTCAGATCCGGATGACTCTAAGTCACAAACCGGATACGTGTATATGTTGAATGGTGGAGCAGTAAGCTGGTGCAGCTGCAAGCAGAGCGTCGTGGCGGGATCTACGTGTGAAGCGGAGTACATGGCAGCCTCGGAGGCAGCGCATGAAGCGATTTGGGTGAAGGAGTTCATCACCGACCTAGGAGTCATACCCAATGCGTCGGGGCCAATCAAACTCTTCTGTGACAACACTGGAGCTATTGCCCTTGCCAAGGAGCCCAGGTTTCACAAGAAGACCAGGCACATCAAGCGTCGTTTCAACTCCATCCGTGAAAATGTTCAAGATGGAGACATAGAAATTTGCAAAGTACATACGGATCTGAATGTCGCAGATCCGTTGACTAAACCTCTCTCGCGAGCTAAACATGATCAACACTAGAACTCTATGGGTGTTCGATTCATCACAATGTAACTAGATTGGTGACTCTAGTGCAAGTGGGAGACTGTTGGAAATATGCCCTAGAGGCAATAATAAAAGTATTATTATATTTCATTGTTCATGATAATTGTCTTTTATTCATGCTATAACTGTATTATCCGGAAATCGTAATACACGTGTGAATACATAGACCTCAATATGTCCCTAGTGAGCCTCTAGTTGACTAGCTCGTTGTGATCAACAGATAGTCATGATTTCCTGGCTATGGACATTGGATGTCGTTGATAACGGGATCACATCATTAGGAGAATGATGTGATGGACAAGAACCAATCCTAAGCATAGCACAAAGGTCGTTTAGTTCGTTTGCTAGAGCTTTGCCAATGTCAAGTATCTCTTCCTTAGACCATGAGATCGTGTAACTCCCGGATACCGTAGGAGTGCCTTGGGTGTATCAAACGTCACAACGTAACTGGGTGACTATAAAGGTGCATTACAGGTATCTCCGAAAGTAGCTGTTGGGTTGACACGGATCGAGACTGGGATTTGTCACTCCGTATGACGGAGAGGTATCTCTGGGCCCACTCGGTAATGCATCATCATAATGAGCTCAAGGTGACCAAAGTGTTGGCCACGAGATCATGCATTACGGTACGAGTAAAGTGACTTGCCGGTAACAAGACTGAACAAGGTATTGGGATACCGACGATCGAGTCTCGGGCAAGTAACGTACCGATTGACAAAGGGAATTGTATACAGGGTTTGATCGAATCCTCGACATCGTGGTTCATCCAATGACAACATCGAGAAGCATGTGGGAGCCAACATGGGTATCCAGATCCCGCTGTTGGTTATTAACCGGAGAACGTCTCGGTCATGTCTACATGTCTCCCGAACCCGTAGGGTCTACACACTTAAGGTTCGATGACGCTAGGGTTATAAAGGAAGTTTGTATGTGGTTACCGAATGTTGTTCGGAGTCCCGGATGAGATCCCGGACGTCACGAGGAGTTCCGGAATGGTCCGGAGGTAAAGATTTATATATGGGAAGTCCTATTTTGGCCACCGGAAAATGTTCGGGATTTTTCGGTATTGTACCGGGAAGGTTCTAGAAGGTTCCGGAGTGGGGCCCACCTGCATGGGGGGACCCACATGAACGTGAGTAGTGGGGGAAAGGCCCCACACCCCTGGTCAAGGCGCACCAAGATCCCCCTTAGAAGGAATAAGATCATATCCCGAAGGGATAAGATCAAGATCCCTAAAAAGGGGGGATAACAATCGGTGGGGAAGGAAATGATGGGATTTCTTTCCTCCCACCTTGGCCAACGCCCCAATGGACTTGGAGGGCAAGAAACCAGCCCCTCCACCCCTATATATAGTGGGGAGGCGCATGGGAGCTCAACACAAG